>NC_064816.1:150101620-150120490 GCF_023721935.1 Panthera uncia
TCTTTCTTTCTTTCTTTCTTTCTTTCTTTTTCTCCCTTCCTTTCCTTCCTTCTTTCTTTCCTTCTTTTCCTCCTTCCTTCTTTCCCTTTCTTTCTCTTTCTTTCTTTCTTTCTTTCTTTCTTCTTTCTTTCTTAAAAGGAAAGTGTGAATGCTTCAAAAGTCTGCATGTTTGATAGTCTGAAATATGTGGTGTTGTATAAGCACTGCTTCTTTGCTGTTCCAAGAATCCCTCTGCCTGCATCCTTCACATCTGTGTGCTCCTGGAGCCAAGCCAGTGGTTTGGGAGGTGACTGTAATGTGGGAGGAGACAGTGGTTGGCCTGGTTCCTGCAGGGTGAGGGAACACTGGCCCCTTCTCGGGGACAGGGCTTGCCTCCATTAGGAGCATTAGGGTAAGTGAGGGTGACCACACTGGGGTCTGTGTCATACCCCTCCCCCACCTCTGAACACACTCAGGTGCTAATTACAGAGCTTAGAACTAGAGGGACCCCAACCCAGTCCTCACCCCCTCTGCAGATGAGGGGGCAGGCCCAAAGGGAGGATTGCACAAGGTCACACAGCGAGGAAGCCAATCAGGGTAAAGTCCCAACCTGAACCCAAGTCCACCGATGGCACGTTCACTGCTGGTGTGTGTGGTGCTGGGGAAAGGCGGTGAGGGGCCTTAGCTGGGGTAAGGAAAGAAGAGAGCCAGGAAAGGAACACGTGCGCAAACCCTTCCAACTGGCGGTGGACTCACCGTGGAACCTCGATCATGTTTCTGCTGCAAGATCATCGGGTCTCCTCCCTCCAGCCCTCACACATTCTTGCCTTCTGCTGAGGGGAACCATGTTCTTTCCCCCAAACACCTGCATTTTCCTTCCTCCAGAAGCCCCTGTCAGTCTTCCCCAGATCATTACCTCCCCTGACACTCAAGCACGGCTGCTGACACAGTTGAGTGTACGTGTGGATGAGGACGTGTGTGTGCCACCTTGCACGCGGGGGCACCTTGGAGTCAGCAGCAGCCCCTCATTCCCTGTGCACCTCCACAGGGTCTCTCCCTGGGCTTAGGACAAAACATGCTCTCACTGCACGTTTGTTGCCTGATGAATGAAAAGCATGGCTGGCCTCAAACTTAGATAATGGTCTGGGAAAACAGCGATGAGGGGGAGAAGACATCCACGCACGTGGCCACACCCCAGCCATTGGGGGACAGGCCGCAAAGGAATCCTTTCTCAGAGCTGAGGTCTCTTGGGCCTCTCCTGCCCTTTGTGAACAGAGAACATTCACGCAAAGCGAGCCAGGAGCAGGAGCTCGCTGGGGATTCACTACTCACTTGCTGTTTTATGCCTTCCTGGCTGTTCATGGAGACAAACCTGTGTGAGCGTTCAAGGCCAAAGCAAGAGGCAGTGAGAAAGGTGCTCCATTCCTGGCCTTCCTTGGGCTCCCCAGAGCGGCCCGTGGAACAGTGACTCTGGCTGGGCCGGCTGTGGGTTAGGGCAGAAATAGCAGGAGTTTGCTGTCCTAGGGACCTGGCTGGACTTCCATGCTGTGTGATCCTGGAAATTGACTTTGCCTTCCCTGAACCTCAGTGTTCTTGCCTGCAGATGGGCACGACAGGGCTTTTTTGTGATTTAGTCCATTAACGTGTCAAGGGCCTTTTCCAGTGCTGGGCACAGTGTAGGTGCTCGTAGCAGAATTGAGAAAGATGTCAGAGCTTCCATCCACCCATTGGGAGGGGCACAGCCCTACAGAGAGGGGCCTGGTTATTATTCACCCTCCTGTGATAGGGAAGAGCCCATGTTGTCATTGGAATCCTGCCTCGGTCACTTGTTGACTGTGATCTTTGGCCAGCTGCTCACTCTCTGTGTCTGTTTTCTCCTTTGTGAAATGGGAATGATCACGGGACCTATCTCATGGAGTCGTGAAAGGCTGAGTGAGAACATCTACACCTGAGACCTTGTTCCATGCCTAGAGCAGAGACAGCCTTCCATAGAACGTCCTCTGCCCTGACAGCCCAGTCCCCTAATCCTTGAGGAAGAGGAGGTCATGAGTTTCTCAAGAAGGAGGACCAAAAATTCTCCCTAGAAAATGCAGCCCCTCCCCTAGTTCGTCCTTTCTAGCTGCGGTATGTCATTGGAGCTTGTGGCCACCCTAGGAGATAAGAAGGTGTTCTGTTCACTGCACTGGTTTCTCAAAGCTGTTGTAACAATCTACCGCAGACTGGGGGACTTAAAACCACAGGGATTTATTGTCTTATACTTCTGGAGGCCAGAAGTCCCAAATCAAGTTGTGGGCAAGGCCGTGCTTGCTCCCTTACAAGGCTCCAGGGGAGGCTCCTTCCTTGCCTCTAGCAGCTTCTGGTGGCTTTGGGCAGTCCTTGGGTGGGGGCTGCATTACTCAGGTCTCTGCCTGTCTCTGCACATGACCTTTCCTCTGGCTCTGTATGTCCATTTTCCTGTCCTTTGTCTTCTAAAGACACCGGTCAATGGACTTAGGGCCAACTCTAAATCCAGGATGATCTCTTGAGATCCTTAATTGCATCTGCAAAGACCCTATTTCAGAATAAGGTCAGATTCCCAGGTACCACAGGTTGGAGCTTGGACATAGTTGAACCCACTACACCCATTTTACATATAAGGAAGTTGGGGTGCCTGTCTTTTCCCAGGTCAGATGGCAGCTTAGCAACACAGCTGGGTCTAGAACCCAGGTCTCCTGTGCCTGGTCCAATGCTGTGTCCAGTACTCTGAACCACCCCTCTGGTCAGCACCCGGAACCCCTAGGGCAAGGCCCAGGAGCAAAGTTCCCCTCTGTGGCCTCCCCTGCAGCATAGGGGAGCATGGTGCTTCTGCTTCGGGCTTTCCAACCCTGCCTCCCTGGGCAGCACAGACTGTGTGTCCTGCCCAGACAGCTGCCTCCTGGTAATTCCTTGTAATGGAAATAAACTTGTTTCCGTGATGCTCCCTGGTCCCACCAGGGCACTTGTGGGCAGTCGCATCTGGAGACCTCAGATCCTAACACTGTGGTGGGAACTTGGACATGGGAATTGCAGCTCCTCTAACCGGTCCCGTTAGAGCAACGGGGACTTTGGGCGGCTTGCTTCATCCCCACGGGCAGCCAGACACCTGTGTCCAGGCTAGGCCAAGCCAGGGCAGTTCCACGGACCACACGTTCCTGGTTCAGAGGAGGAACCTCACCACTCTGAAGGCCCTGCCCCAAGTCCAGAGACAAGGTCATGATCAATCTATATACCTTACCTTGACCGTACCTGACCTTGACCGTGGAGCCCATTTCCCCAAACATAGAATGAGAAAAACACACTCCCTGTCTATCTTGCAGGCTGAGAATCAAATGAACTCAATTCTATAAAGGTTCTTTAATGCAAGTGTGAAGGTTAATTATATTCTTATCCCCCCGTTCCCCCCGACCCACACATTAAAACTCAGACTCTGGAGAAACCAGACTCCTTCACCAGGAGTGGTTCCTCCCCCTGCCCAGAGGCAAGGGCAACCACTGGAGACCTTTCAGGCTCTACCCTCCTCGGGCCTGGGGTCTAGCCTAAAGGAGGAGCCACTCACCTAAGGGCTCCTTCTGTCACTGCATGGATACCCCTGGGTCTCTTTGGAGAGGGGATTGGGCTTCCTGGTGTCATGAAGCAGCTGTGACAGGCTGTACAGATAGATTTCCATTTTAATGGATGTGTCAGGACGTCAAATGTCTATGTTGCATTCAGTCCTCATTAAAATGGAAGCCCATTGCCACCAGGGAACAGAGGAGGTGTGCTGCATTATTTATTGTTTTTTATCTGTTTTCCTAAAACTGGGCTGTTTGGGTTCAAATGGCAGATAAAATTGCCACCCACCTCTCTCCACCCTGTCATTTTCCAGCTCACATCTGTTCCCTGCACATTGTATGTTAAATGTTACGTTACCAGAGTGTCAGAAGCCCTGAGTGGTACCCTCTGAAATCTGATTTGTCTAGCTCCCTGGCAATTTGTAAGGGTTATTTCTGCTCTGTCCTTTCTCAGCAAGGTCCCTGGCTCTGGTTTCCATCTTTCTGCTTTCTGACCTCTTCTCCATCTTGTGCCCTGTGATGCTCCTGCCCTAAGCTGTCAGGAGGTTCCTGCCTCTCTCCATCCATTACCCTATTCCCTGCCTTCTGTCTTGATCTTGTACTTGGCCAAGCCCCTGATCCTCTGTCCTAGATTGCATCAGAGTTGGATGTAAAAATGGAAACATACCCCACTCATGAATCCTAAGGACTTGTAACAGAATTAAACAAACACTAATTCATCCCCCACCACTTAGAGATCTATGTCTAAGCCTACTAAGATTATTGATGATTGCACTGATATTCTTACGTAATTACCTTACAAATATACTGAGTCAAAAGGACTGTGTTTCCATGTTTCCATAACATTGACCAACTCCTGGAAAAACAGATTAGTTGAAGTGTACATAGTAGTATGCTTGAAATTTTCACTTAACAAAATGCATCGTTTTCTAGTGAGAACGAGAGAGGAGCAGTTTGTGAGGGCAGATGTGAAAACTGTTGGGTTTTATAATGCTGGACCTTCCTTCGAATGTCATTTGTGAAGATTAAAATCTTACAGTGAATGCCACATGACTTGAATTCTGAAGTTAAAGTGGGATTTTGCTATCATTTATACATTTCTAGAATTCACACCCCTGGGCTGTATGAACTAATAGAGTTGATAGCCAGTTTCTCTATAATGAATTAAGAAAGAAAACGAAGTGTGTTGAATGAGGCAGGGAAAAGGAGGGACCATGATTCTGTCACCTCCAGTTCCTTGGTTCTCCCAGGCACACCTATTGGTTTACGCCTTGTCTAGTGTGACTTCGAGCTACAATGGCAGAGTTGAGTGACAGTAGAAACAAAAACTATGGCCTGCAAAGCTTAAAATATATACTGTCTGGCCCTTTGAAGAAGAAGTTTGCCTGCCTCTGCTCTAAGCTGTTGGGTACTTCTGTGCTGTTCAGCACCAATGGGTGAACTTCTTTGTCACGAGGATCCCTGAAATGCTTAACTTGAGAGGATTGGAAAGGCTGCCCTGCTTGATGTTTGAACCCACCAAATAAGACCAAAACAAACAAAAACCAAAGAAACGGTACGCATAGTCTGGAACACAGCAAAATATACAGTCCAGTGTCACATAATTACGTTAACTAAGATGATTCTTTTCTTTAACATGGCTATTTATTTTGAGAGAGAGAGAGAGAGATGCGCGAGCATGAGCGCAGGGGGGTGGGGCAGAGAGAGAGGGAGAGAAAGAATCCCAAACAGGCTTTGTGCTGTCAGCACAGAGCCCGACACAGGGCCCGATCTTAGGAACTGTGAGATCACAACCTGAGCCGAAATCAAGAGTCAGGCACTTAACTGACTGAGCCACCCAGGCGCCCCACCAAAATTATTCTTTGTAGAGTATTTACTACCAGGTCTTCTCTCATTTTGTGTATTTCCCTTAGGAATGAAAATAACACCATTAACAGCAGCAGGCAGGCATTAGTAGCAGGCGTCCTCAACATTTATTGAATGCTTACGATACACTTAGAATATCTCACATACCTTTAAACGACCTTGGGAAGTGAGTGGTAGTACGGATCCACTTCACAGAAGAGGAAACTGGGGTACTGGGAAGGAGAGTAAATTTTCCATGTCACGTGACCAGAAGCATCAGAGCTGGTTAGAACCCAATCCAGTGCCCCAAGCTGCATCATGGCTCACCACTGTCTCTGAGGAGACATCTTTTTTTTTTCTTTTTCAAGTGTTTGTTGAAATAGTTTGGCTAGATTTCGCAGAATCATGGAATGTTAGGACAAAAAACGCTGGTATTCGCATAGCCCAGCAGATCTCACTTTGTCAGTAGGAATGAATATTCATAGGATACTTTGAAGCTGAGGACGCACATTTCATGTAGATTCTCTTACTTGGTGCTCCTGCAGCCCTGTGATTAGGAGGCTACCTTTTCAGAAGAGGATTGGAGGACTGGGGGGTGGGGGGGTTGGGGGGGGGGGCATGTGTATTACTAGGAAGAGCCACCTGGGCCTCGTCTTGCGTTTTCTGACTCTGAGGGTCCTTATGTTTCCAAAAGGCCACATGCCCCAAGCCTATTGATTTGTTTTGTTTCACAGTCACCTAGCTAGCCAAAGCCACCAGGGCTAGAGCAGGGTGGAAATATGGTGAGGCCAGAATGTCTGGGCAAGACCGAGAAGCTGAGAAAAAATGTCTGATCACCTCCCTAGGGGAGGATGAGCAAATACGAGGTCTCCAGAGGCTGAGGGGTAGCTGGTTTCTAGTGATAGCTGTGTATTCATTCATTCCACGTTTATAGAATACACCGTGCCAAGCATCATATCAGAGCAGTGGTTCTCGAACTGGATGGCTTGTTATAACAGAGACTGCTGAGCTCCATCCAGGAGGCCTGGGGCCGGGCCCAAGAATTTGCATTTTTATCAAGTTCTTGACTTGTTCTGGCTGCTGTCAGGGACCACACTTAGAGAGCCACAGGATGCGAGGCAGGAGACACAGAGCTGGTTGTGGTTCCTGCCCTGGATGGAGCTTACCGAGTGAGTAGGTAGATGAATGAGTCTTATCAAGGAGGGGAGAAGAGACTGGGAGGAAAGGGACCATTGCAGTGCAGCTTGGGAAGGACTATAGCCAAGGTAAGTATGGGAGGCGCAGGAAGCAAAGACAAGAAGCCCACTCAGTGTGGCTGGGCACAGGAGGCTTTGCAGAGGAGGTGGCCGTGGGTGGGCTCTATTGGTGATATCCAGGCAGAAGGGGGATGCAATTCTATGCCCAAGGGGCAGCAGGTGAAAAGGCCCAGGGGTAGGAGAGCAGGAGGGGGGAGAGAGTCCAGGACAAGGTGAGGGATTCCCCACTGATGCGTGTGGCGGGCCTGAGAGACGGATTCCCGGGCAGGAGATAGAGTGGGCTGAGGGAAATAGAGCCAGGCTGGAGAGTCTCCCAGGAGCCAGCTCACAGAAGGCCAAGCATGGCACACGGAAACTCTGGGATTTCATTCCGAGGGCAACCGGGAGCCACCGAAGAATTTTATGCTGAGCCATGGCAAGATCAAGCGTGTGTTGGAAAAAGATGCAGAGACTCTCAGATTGGAATCTGGCCACCACGTAGCACTGCCACAAGCAGTGACAGAACCTGTGAGGGACGTGGACCCAAACTACTGCAGGCATCTGGCAAGAGGAAGGGGAGACAAACTTTTCTGAGCTCCATTTTATGTGGGACCCTCGCTCCCCCTGTTTTAGCCACATTTTAACATTGGAAGACCGTTTTTGAGTGTCTCAGGAAGACGGAATGTTTGTTGTGATCTTGTTTCGCTGTGTGACCTCGGGCAAGTTACTTTAACCTGCGTTGCTGTTTCCTCTTCTGGGAAATGAGGGTGAGAGCCGGTTGTTGTAAGGATTATATGGGATAGTGTGGGCTAAATACATCTGGGCACACTGGAAGGGTCCTAACAGGTTTGGTATTTGTATTAATTTACTTTAGCTAGCATTTTCTGCGCTCCTAGGAGAGAGGATAGGTTGGATATTAGCGTTTCACCTCTGGTCTCTGTGACTAGCCCGTTTCCTTCAAGAAGGAGAACAAGTCTCTAGTACACAAACGGAAGTGCTTGTCCTCTTTGGCTGTCTCCGTCTTTTTCTTTTTTTTCTTTAGAAGTAATTTCATGGCTCATGCACTTGAGATTCCATCAGGAAAGCAGGGCCTCTCTATCGGGCAGATGATCGCCCCTGCTGGGCGTTCATTGGCAAATCACTGTTCTGTTAATTAACACAATGTGGGATCTGAGCGCTTGAGTCCTTTCAGATTCATCTGTTCTCACTTGGGGTTTGAGTTGTGGCCTCTCACCTCTTCTGAGCCCTGGGGACTCCTGTGCCTTGGAACCCCCTTTGTCCTTGCTCCTGTCCTGGGCCCATCAGCCGGGAGGATGTGGGCCACGCCCCTCCTCCACGCTCACCTGTCGTGTGCACCTTGTTCCACTGCTTCCTTCTTGGCTGGACATCCTCATCGTCTCCTTTCTGGAAAACCTCCTCATTTCTCCCCAGGGCACAAAGGGACATACATTTCGTTTCAGTTCCAAGCCCTTTGCTTTGGCGGGCCTCCGTGGTCTTCAGCCCTGCGCCTGGGTCTGTGCCGCGCGCCTCTCCGCACCGCAGCCGATGGCCCAGAAATACCGCTGCTCTGCTGATGTAGATGCAGCCAAAGCCCCTAAACAGATGCGTTCACGAGCCAGGTCTCCAGCTCTGTCTTTTTATTATCCTCACTGCTTCCCTTGAGACTGTGTCCTTGGGCATTTTCTTAAAAAAAAAAAAAAAAAAAAAAGCCAGGAGTGAGAGTGGGATGTAATAATCCACTACATGCTAGGGCCTGGGACCCGTCATCAGAGACGTAGAAATAGCTCAGGAGGTGAGGTGACTTGAATAGTCCTCAGCAGGGCCAGGTCCCAATCCAGACTCCTGACCTCTGTTTAGATGCTAGCTCTGAAGGAACTTGGCAGAGTTAAGTCTGCACCTTGTAATCCACTGTGGCTGTTGCTACAACTATCATATTAAAAGTGAGCCGGGGCACCTGGGTGGCTTGGTCAGTTGGGCGTCCGACTTCGGCTCGGGTCATGATCTCATGGCTCATGGGTTTGAGCCTCACATCGGGCTCTGTGCTGACAGCTTGGAGCCTGGAGCCTGCTTCGGATTCTGTGTCTCCTCCCTCTCTGCCCCTTCCTGCTCACACTCTGTCTCTCTCTCCCTCTCTCTCTCAAAAATAATAAACATTAAAAAAAAAATGTTTCAGAGTGAGCCACCATGGCCATGGAACTGTATCCTTAAAAATGGTTGACATGGGGCGCCTGGGTGGCTCAGTCTGTCAAGCATCCGACTCTTGGTTTCGCCTCGGGTCATGATCTCTTGGTTCGTGGGTTCGGGCCCCACGTCAGGCTCTGCATTGACTGTGCAGATCCTGCTTGGGATTCTCTCTCTGTGCCCCTCCCCTTATTGTTGCACACATACGGTCACCCAAAATAAATAAAAACTTTAAAAAAAAGTGGTTAAGATGGTAAAGTTTACATTGTAAATATTTTCCCATTTTTTTAAAAAAGGCATGGAATCCTGATGCATGCTCCAACATAGATGAATCTTGAAAATGTTATGCTAGGTAAAATAAGCCAGACACAAAAGGGACAGATATTGCGTGATGGCACTTGACATATCTAGATAAGCAAATTCACCGTGGCAGAAAGTAGAAAGTGGTTGCCAGGGCCTGGAGGGAGGGGAGAATGGGGAGTTAGTGTTTAATGGGTGCAGAGTTTGAGCTGGGGAAGACGCAAATGTTCTACAGACGGTGGTGATGCTTGTAGGACAATGTGAATGTGTTTGTGCTGAGTACCATCGGACTTCATACTTAAAAACGGCTAGTAGGGTAAATTGTATAAACACAATTTTATTTATTAATTTTTTTAATGTTTAGTTATTTATTTTGAGAGAGAGGCAGAAGCAGGGGAGGGTCAGAGAAAGAAGGGGAGAGATAGAATCCCAAGCAGGCCCTGCATTGTCAGCTTGGAGCTTGACGTGGGGCTCCATCTCACAAACTGTGAGATCACCACCTGAGTCGAGATCAAGAGTTGGATGCTTGGGGCGCCTGGGTGGCTCAGTCGGTTGAGCGTCCGACTTCAGCTCAGGTCACGATCTCGCACTCCATGAGTTCGAGCCCCGCGTCAGGCTCTGGGCTGATGGCTCAGAGCCTGGAGCCTGTTTCCGATTCTGTGTCTCCCTCTCTCTCTGCCCCTCCCCCATTCATGCTCTGTCTCTCTCTGTCTCAAAAATAAATAAACGTAAAAAAAAAAAATTAAAAAAAAAACAAAAACAAACAAAAAAAGAGTTGGATGCTTAACCAACTAAGCCACCCAGTCCCCCTCCCCCATAAAAACACAATTTTAAAAGGGGGGGACACCATGAGGAGATTTTTAAAGCAAAAAAGAACATTTAGGGGGAAACAAAAATACAAAAATAACTTTTTTGAAAGCCCCATTTATTGATTCAAAGTCATTCTCTTAGCTTTGGAATATAAAAATGTATTGTGTATAACTTGAGTTGTTCACAAAATTATCATGTTTGGTGTATTCAGTTTAAAAGTATAACTCAGACAGCTCACCCATTCATTCAGTGCGTTTATGGAGCTGGTGTGGGAGGCACAGTGCTCAGCGTTGAAGAAAACAATCCATGCAGACTCACTAATTGAATTTAATTTTAAATGGTTGACATTCTTCTTACAAATAGCTCGACGAAGCTGCTGAACTTAAGGAATCTAACATCTCTTGGCTCTTGTGGGTTTTACTGGTGAGTCTCTTTCGGGTTGCCAGGAGGAGGCAGGCCCAGATTGTCTTTGGTGACTGTCTTTGCTCCAAAGATACAAGGGAATGACATACACGAGGAACAAAGTATGGAGGGAAGCCGCGTTTTTCTGCCACAGCTTCCCAGGGCCCAGAGCTTACGAGGCTGAAGGCTACAGAAGAAGGAGCTCAGCATTACTTGGATTTCAAGCTGAGTTTGAGTGACCTGTTCTTTCTATCTGTGCCTCCCTTCCTGAATCCCCCAAAAGGGTCTGGTTTAGTCAGCCTGTCATTTTCAGTAAGAAGGGACCCCGTGGGGCACAGTGTCCCTCTGAGTCACCTCTGAAGCTTAATGTTGTCATGGCGATTAAATAAGTTAATAGATGCAAAGTCCTTAGAACAGTGCTTCGTTCAGTACACGCTGAGGGCCAAATAAATGCTGTCATTATTATGAAGGAAGGTGCCCTGTTAGACCCTAAGGAGACGGGTGGGGGAGGGCGGGGACAGGGTGTAACATCTGACCAAGGTTTGGATGCTCCGTATCAGCCTCGTTCAATATACGTTGTCCAATAACCTGCCCTGAATGTGCCCGGGGCTTGAATCCAGGTGAGGGCAGAAGCAGCTGGATCATGTCTTATGTGTCTGCTTTGGAATCACGGGCCTAAGTGATTTGCACCCAGCAGGAGTTAGTTGACAACAAAATTCATGCTGTTTGTTGACCAAAAAACGCCTCTCACTTAGCTTATGCATTTATATTCTGGAAATTTGGGGGGTTTTATTTTGTCTAAGCCATTCGCTAATGAGGATTTGGACAGATCGAGGGGAGCCAATGGAAAGAAACCATCCTGCCAGCCATGTGGAACCCGGTGGGACCCAGAGTCAAGCCCTTCCAGCGCCCAGTTCCCCAAATACCTCCCCACTTTGGGGAACCTGATGCGCGTCACTCATGGCCCTCTCTAACCTTACCTTCTGAAGGCGACCCTGTCACTGACTCCGTTTTACAGTTGGGGAGGCTGAGCTCTGGCGCTGACCGAAGTCACACGGCCAACAACAGCCACTGCTCAGTCCTGGGCGGTATCACTCCAGACCCTGCTGGTTCTCACAAGGCAAAACTTTTAGTTTTAATTGAAAAGCCCTTCTGTAACTTCTGAACCCTTGCCCTTTAGCTCTCTGGAAGAATGATCAGCTTTGTAACATCACGAAGGAGCTCCGATGATAGCCTCCACCACCACGTCATTACGATCTTCCGCGTTACAAAAAACTGTCAGTCAACCCAGGATATTTCTTGAGCATGTTCTACGTGCCCAGCATGGTGTCAGATTCAAAGCCATTTTCTGCTGCCCCCCATCCTCTGTCTGACACTCAGGATGTTGAGCTGGTACACTCTTCAGGATATGTGTGCATTGCTTATTTCTTCTGGTCTACAGAAGACTGGCTTCATGTCACAGCATGTGCCACCATCACGACGTGTGTCCATAAATTTGTCATTGTTTTGAGTCACGCTGGCGCTTTCAGAGGTTGCTGTGTATGTTCTGATTCTTTTTAAAAAAATTTTTTTTAAATCTTTGTTTTTGAGAAAGAGAGAGGGAGTGAGGGAGAGAGTATGAGTGGGGGAGGGGCAGAGAGAGAGGGAGACAGAATCTGAAACAGGCTCCAGGCTCTGAGCTGTCAGCACAGAGCCCAGCACGGGGCTTGAACTCACGAACTGCAAGATCATGACCTGAGCCGAAGTCGGATGCTTAACCGACTGAGCCACCCAGGTGCCCCTGTTCTGATTCTCGAAAGAGACCTACAGAAAGATTGCCAGGTGCTGAGATGGCATAACAGTCTTAAGAATTTGAAAAACTAAATAAATAAAATTAAGACGTCTCCCAGTATGCATTGGCAGTCACGGACAGAGATGTTACAGGGAAAAAAAAATACTCTGCTCTTCTGCAAGACTTTGGTTCCTTTCCCCTGGCATTCCGGGTCATCTTGCCTGAAAGTAAAGCCCCTGAGGGTAGTTAGTATGCAGCTGCTCACAGTATTGGCTGATGAGGAGGAAACCTCCTTTTTGTGATCGGGCTGTGGAAACCAGATGCCTCCACGACGAACGGACAACCTTTGAGCACCTAGAGAATGCTCAAGCTGTTTGAACTTCCTCTATCCCTGTATGCCTCATCCAGGCTCAAGGACAATGGCTTTTTGGCAGTGTTTGTTTTTAAACCAGATTTTGAATATGTTCCTCTTTGATTATAAAAGCAACACATGCTTATTGTGAGAATTTGGAAACCCCAGAAATGGGTAAAGAAGATAAAAATTACCCATAATCCTCTTCCCCCATTAACCTTTCGGTGTATGTGTGTATATATAGATATTTCTTCCTTTCTCCCTTTCTCCCTTCCTTCCTTGACTGGCAGCTGTTTATTCATCACACATATACACGCACTTCACAGTCCAGGGGAGGAGAACAATGCAGACCACATGCCAGTTGTCCTTGGGAGCGGAGGGAGCCCACAGGGGCTGTGGGAGGCAGGCTTTATGGGAACCAGCAATGGGGTGCTCTCTGATCCCCACAGGAGAATATGTCTTGTTCGAAGGTATCTTTTCTTTAGGTCTTTTTTTTCTTATTCTTATCATTAGTGTTCATAATCATTATTCCATAGCTGGGAGCAGACAGAATGTGCAGTTTCATATCTTGCTTTTTGCAACATCATTTTTATGGCTCCATAGTAGCCCATAATGTGAGTATGCAACAGTTTATTTAACTATTTGCCAATTATTGGGATGGTTTAAGTTGTTGGCAGTTTTCACAGAGGGGTTTTCAATGTCTGCAGTGCACTTCTTACATAGAGGGATCTGTTTGGTCAGCTTATAACATTTGGAAATTAATACTTCACTAGGGAATACTCGCGCATGGCTTTTATTCCTCAAATTAATTTACTCTATAGAAATAGGGAGGCTTCAATAAAGGAAGCTAGTGCCTGGCTTTGTCTGTCTCCGCATGCCCACAAATACCCTAAGCTACTGTATATTTATATGTGTATACTTATTCATGACATCTGTTTAACATACATGTTTTTCAGCCATGACAGATGATCCCTGACGAGTGCTAAAGGTTGGGTGAATTATATGTACGTGTTATTATTTATTTTGGGTTTTGCCACAAGTCAAGGTAAATTGATCATTTACGTGTTGTAAAAAGGAGAGCGGCATGTCTTTCGGCTGAGGATTGGCAGAACTTCCCGAAGGTTTGACAGCAGAGCTGCAGGTGGGCATCTGGACACAGAGGTGGGGCAGGCGCCCTCTCGGTGGGGTGAGCAGAGACCAGGAGAGCAGAGAGCATCCTCCAGAAAGGGTGAGCCCCTCCCATGGCCACAGCACAGAGCGCACAAAAGAGGGAAGCCAGGAAAGAGATTGTGCCAGCAACGAGGGTCAGATCTGAAGAGCCTGAAGCTCAGCCTTACATGTGGCCTTGACTCAGTCCGTGGGAGGCATTCACAGCTTTGAGCACGGGGGTGAGAGAGTTTTGCTTTAGAAGAATTAACCTGGCAGTGGTGCAGGACCCAGATTGGAGAAGAGAAACCCTGGAAGGAAGGACTTGGGCTTCTCGGGGGATGTTTCAGCAAGGAGAAAGAGTGCTGATGCTGATTGGGGTCCCATGAGGGGCCAGAGGCACTGTGCGTGGGATTTTGTGTCAATCCTCTCATCTTTTCACCTATACTTAGAGAGGGGGAATCAAGGCTTGCCGAAGGTCATGTGGGCAGAAAGTTATTGGAGCCAGATGTCAGCCTGAATACTGAAGTTCAGGCTCATTTGACTACACCAGTGGTGAGGTAAGGAGGGCCAGGGCCAGGACAAGGCAGTGGGGATAGAAGGGATGGGATGCAGGTGTGAATTATCATGGAGGCAAAATCTGGTGCACTTAGCAACTGGTCAAAGTGAAGAGGGCAAGGAAGGAGGAGGATTCAAAATGGCGCTGAGCTTTGGGTCCTGAGGATGGTGGTGCCATTGGCGCCAGTAGAGGAGCGCTTTGAGAGTGAAGATGAGGAGTTGGGTTTTATGGGTTCTGAATTAGACACATAAGCAGACCACCCTTGTCGACATGTCCAGAAAGTTGTGAGGCATATGGGGCCCAGGAGAAAGGTCTGTGCTGCTGATCTGCAGTTAATAGAAATCAGATTAGTAGAGATTTAGCTCTAATTTGGGCAGGTTACAAATATATTTGAATGCCACCAAAGTAAAATTTAATATTATAAATTCAGATAAATCTAAAGGCTCATCGTTCAATAAAAAGAATACTTTAAATTCTTGGGTGATTCATAAGGTCCCAGAGCCAGAAGGAGCCAGACTTCAGCTTCCTTCCATTTCCAAAATATTGAGTCTTCTTGTCCTGTGCTCTCATATTCTTGTGAGCAGGAAGAACAATGAGTACCTTGTTTCTAACCTGCTCAAGAACATCTAGATGGTTCTGCCAAGAGAATCCCTTCTACTCAGACCAGCAAGGTCCAGCCAGGGTCCAGGAGGGTCCCCCCAAACCCTGCATCTAAATCCTACAAGCACAGAAGACCCTGGCTCTTTTCCCCTTTCCAGTGACAAGGACAGTATTCCCAGAAGGCAGAAATGGATCTGTAACTTAAGATTTGTTCTGCTGTTGGGTATGAGGACACAGGGAGTCCACAGACCTGATGAGCTAGCAGCAGATAAACAACTTGGCTACTTTTCCTATAGCAATCATTTGAGAGTAGGAAAGGCTAGGTGTCAGAAGATAAACATCTTGCCTTAAATATTTTATCCATCATGCTTTAAAAATCATCCATGATCCATTTGTTTTTTTCTAACTCGGAAGTAAATCAAACATACCAATTCCTCCAGGAGAACCAAAACAAAGTTTCTACCCAATGTTTCCCATCTTGTTCTGAGTGTTCACATACCTGCCGATGACCCTGGCCTCATTAGTGAGCACCTTGCTGGAACAGGCTTTGATAGCCTGTCCCAGAACAAAGGCAATGTTGAGGGCGGAGGGAGAGAAAGGCACACATGGGGCCAAAGGGGTGGGCATGCTTGTCTCTTGTAGAACCAGACACAAAGTACATAACAAGCATTTACTTAACAAAAGGCCCACCAGCCAAACACTGGCAAAATTCAAAAGTGACTGACTGCACATGAAGCATGAAAAATGTTTCCAGTCACGTGAGACACTTCAGGCTTAGAAAGCAAACCACACAAAATGGAAAACATTTGAAAACATAAAAGTGAAGCCATTAGGCATCACTTTTCAACAAAACCAATAGAAAAGGCTTTCTCATTGACTGGCTCTAAGTGAGCTGTCAACAGTGCCTGGCATGTAATAAGTGATGAATAAATATCAGTTCCTTTCTCTCTTGCTAGCTCATCTTCCGGGAGAGACACTGTGGGTTCCAACTCATTTGTGTATCTACTGAAGGGAATAGACTCATTCCTTCACTCTGTGAAGCTTTAGAACTCCTCGTATGTATTAGATGTTGTGAGAGACAAAAAGAAGAAGTAATGCTGTCTCGTTTTTCCAAGTGGTTGAATGACTCTACAAGGCACTGCAGACAGGAGAGAAAATCCAAGGCTTTATGGACCAGCAGCCTTCTCGAAGGAAAGCTTGTGTCTTACCCGTATTTGCAAAGTAATACCTCGGTAAGAGATGGAGCTCCACAAAGGATGACCAAATGAATGAGTCCATGAATGAATGAATGTCCAGTAAGTGTGAGGTCCAGCCCACAAGTATGCTACATGATGGGCTCTTCCTACAGAACGGGCGATTCTGGGCAGAAGTACTTAAGGGGATGGGGTCTGAGCTGAGCCCTGAGTGACTTTGGAAAGGAAAGGTGTTTTTACTGATACTCACCCTCTTTCTAATCCTCCTCCCAGCTACCAGATTTCATCGTGTTTCTCAATGCCTTCTATCGCATGTACATATGTGGGTGTGAGTGTATATTGTCTGTTTCCAGCACTGACTTGGTGCTCTCCTCTAAGTAATATACAAATACAATCCTCACAACAGTCTTTGAGGTAGGTACTATTCTTATCCCTGCCCACAGAAGAGGAAACTGAGGCACAGAGATGGTAAGGGCACACAGCTAGTAAGTAGTAGCTCTGGAGTTCAAGCTCAGGTAGTCTGACACCCCATATTCAGTGCTTTTCACCACCAGGCTCTGCTGTCCACGTTTGTCAAGTGGGATCAGTGACTTCCCTGAGTGTGTGAGCGTCTGACCTTTGGGTTTGGATAAAATGCAGAGCATGTGAAAGGGTGTTGTCTCAGGTATCTTCAGGTCGATTCCCTCTGCTAATTCTTCCTCCTCTACATAGAAACATACTCAGTCTTGCATTTTTCAATGAAAGAAAAGTCCTCACTCTGTGTTCTACCCTGTCACTCGGTCTCCCTCCTCTTTTCGACAGTCAGCCTACTTGAAAGCACAGCATCTAAGTGACTTTTATTCCTTGCCTCCCATTCATTTCTAGTAACTCAATGAGACTGACTTCCATTAAAGAGCTTTTGCCAAGATTGGGAGGGACCTAGTTATAAATCTAGTAAGCTCCATGTGGAACAGACCGTTCCGATTTTATGAACCACTGTGTTCCCTGTTGCTAGCACAATGCCTGGCACGGAGTGGGTGCTCAGAAAATCTTTGCTGAATCTTTGTTTTATGGCATTATGTCTTATCTGATCTCAACAACATGAGCCATCATTGAAACTCTTTCTTCCCTTCACTTCCGTGATGTCGCTCGTGCTAGATTTTGCCTGAGCCTGTTGGGCCACCCATTCTCATTCTTCTCTCCCTCTTCTCATCTCTTAAATATTGGTCTTCAAATTCTATCCTTAGCCTTCTTCTCACTTTTATACACCTATCTTGGGAGAGCAGGCATTCAATCCTACAGTTTTACATGGTTCTCATATCACTATCTCAAATAGTAGTTTCTTTCCCAGGCATGAGACCCATATATCCGGTGCCATAATGGACATTTCCAATTACATCTCTGTTAGGCATGTAACAGACTGAACTTCACTTCCTTCTTTTCTAAGACCTGTTCTTCCCATCCTTCCTCCCATTTTCCCCTCCAAAAAGTAAAGAAGAAATAAATCCAAGCAGAGAAGCAACACTCTATGCCTTTTCTTTTATTCTGTTTTTTGGTCAATGACCTCACCATTTCCCATCATCCAAGTCAGAAGCCTGGGAGTTGCCAGCAACTTACCCCTCTCCATGTCTCTCACACTCCATCACCAATTTCTATCAATTCTGCTGCTTTCCCCCCCCTAAATTCTAAGAGAACTTAGCTGGTTATAGAAAGTACTTCTTTGTTTCCACATGATCACTAAGATTTATCACGGTGGTTCTGAGTCAGCATGTTGTTATAACTGTGAAAAGAAAACTATGATACAGGATTATATAGACTATGCAGTTTTCTTATTGTTCCTCAAACATGGTAAACAGATTCCTGCCTCGATGATTTTGCTCCTGTTGTTCCCTCTTCCTGGAATGCTTTTCCCCCAGATATCCACCTGTCCATTTCCTCACTTCCTCAGATTTCTGCTTAAATATCA
This sequence comes from Panthera uncia, assembly GCF_023721935.1. Lineage (NCBI taxonomy): Eukaryota > Metazoa > Chordata > Mammalia > Carnivora > Felidae > Panthera > Panthera uncia. Next base: position 150,119,508 of record NC_064816.1, read on the forward strand.
CCTTATTAAAAGAGCTTTCCTAATCTCTGTGTGTTAAACAGCAACCTCCACCCCACTGCATCTTGTCCCCTTACCTACTTTATTTTCCTTCATAGCACTGATCTATGTCACATAGACGTGAATGTTTGTGTATAGGTATGTAGTTTGTTTTATGACCTTATATATATACACACACACTTGTGTCTATATGTAAAGTTTGTCTTTCTCCCTGGAAAGTACATTTCAGTAAGCTGGGGACTTAGTTTTGCTCTCTGAATTCAGTTTGGTTGTGGCACATAGCAGCTGCTTGATAAAAATGCATTGAATGAGGGGCACCTGGGTGGCTCAGTCAGTTAAGCGTCCGACTTCAGCTCAGGCCATGATCTCACGGTTTGTGAGTTTGAGCCCCGCGTCGGGCTTTGTGCTGACAGCTCAGAACCTGGAGCCTGCTTCCAATTCTGTGTCTCTCTCACTCTGACCCTCCCCTGCTCATGCTCGTTCTCTCTTTCTCTCTCAAAAATAAATAAACATTAAAAAAAAATTTTAAATGCATTGAATGAATAAATAAATGCATAGGGGATGACCCCAAAGAGAGAATTTCTGTTGATAGAATTGTTTTCAGGTGGAGGGTAAGATAGAACGTTAGGTTTTTTTTTTCCTGCAGAATTCCATTTCTTGACAAGATCTTTATTTGCATGAGCTTTAACCATCTGCCGAAGAAGCCTGGGTCACAGCTTCCAAGAACAAGTCAGGCGAGCCACAGAGGAAGGCGCAAGGGAAAAGGAGAGGTCTGCCAAGTTCATTTACTCATTACTGACCACCATCAAGCATCTGCTTAACAGGAGAGGACCCTGGGGCGGGGGTTGGTGGGGAGCTGGTAGAGGCTCTGGGGTCTCATGCCCAGTGACTCCCAGCCTGTGGCAGGTATCACTGATTTGATTTAAGATTATTCAGCACTCCTCAAAAATGACTTCATGATGTATTAGGTATGTATTCTATATGTA
>NC_064816.1:150120500-150161320 GCF_023721935.1 Panthera uncia
GACAGAGGCAGAGATAGAGCATGAGTGGGAGAGTGGCAGAGAGAGAGGGAGACACAGAATCCAAAGCAGGCTCCAGGCTTTGAGCTGTCAGCACAGAGCCCGACGCGGGGCTCAAACTCACAAACCGTGAGATCGTGACCTGAACCAAAGTCAGACGCTTAACCAACTGAGCCACCCAGGCACCCAAACATGTATTATTGTTTTAATAATTTACTCTTTATTTTTGAGCTGTGCTCTCTCTCTCTCTCTCTCTCTCAAGATAAGGGCAGGCTGACATATTGCAGAAATGGGGCTGAGAATCACACCTGCTGAAGCAGAATCATCCTTCCCTCCGGGCTCCAGGCAGGAAAGATATTACCGTCCCCATTTCAGAAAGTAGATGGATAAACAGAGAAATTACGTGACTCCCTGAAGTAATGAACTACTGGACAGGCTCAGAGGCCAGCTCTGTTCCCAGGGCAGTGCTCACCACTATTCCATGGTTTTTGCTACTCCCAAGCACCCTTTTTTCTGCCCCACTTTCTGCTCCTGCCGTCCTGTGCACGTGGGCTTTGGGAAACACCTTTGCTTGTATGTGCACAGAGGTGAGCTCACGTTCCTCAGACCCCTTCGTTATCATACTTACAAATTAGAAAACAAACTTTCCCTGCATTGCAAATTTAAAGATTTTTAAGGGGGAAGAAGTTAGCGGTCTTGTATTTCCCATGTTGTTTGCAATGACTGCTGTGCCCTGAGCCTGGTAAAAACACATTAGATGATACCAACAATGTCCACTAGGTCCGTTGTATCTGTTCCTCAGCCTTGTGGCCTGGCAATGAACATAAACCATCATTGGCATTTGTGGTGGCGCTTCAGAGTTTACAAAGTGCTGTCACGGATCTCATAGGATGCGGTAGGGCACAGTGATTCAAAGCCTGGGTTTTGGAATCTCCCACTTGTAAGCTGCCTGACTTGGGTTGGGCAAGTTACTTATTATCGCCTCAGTAAAAGAGGAATGATAAACTCATCAGTGTGCTGGAAAGATTAAATGCGGTCGTGTGTAGGAAGTGCTTAGGACATACCTGGCGTAGAAAAAATGCTCATTTTATCATCATCGTTCGTGGGGAAGATATGACTTGTATAAGATTACCTATAACCAATTTAAAGAAAAGGCTGCCGTCTACAAATTTATCTTTTTCTCACTGTAGCCTCTTAAGGTCATTCTGTCTGATCTCCCATCCCCATTGCGAGATGACCTCTGTGGGAGAGCGCACGGCTTTTTGGGGGTAACGTTCAGGTATGAGTAAATTTTCATTTGCAGAAATTAAAATGTGAGTCAGACCTGACAGCAGATTTTCAACCTTGTGCCTAGTTTCAGTCTTCTCCCTTTCCTAGCTTGGGTTTGCCCCGCTCTTGGAAACCCACAGTGAGAGGAAAGGTGCGTTCAGCCTTGTAGTCTCATTGTCCCCCGCTTGCTGCCCTTGAGCCCTGCTAGTTCTGGCTCCCCCGGGGTTGGAGGAGGAGAAGGGAGGAGGGTGAACGGCGCCTGGGGTCTGGTGCCGGGTGCGATTGCTGTCTGAGTTGATGCCTTGCACATGGCAGGGCTCTGGTGGCGGCTCTGTCTTCTGGAGGGCACTTTTGTGATTCCTTTGGGGAAGCTTTACAGGGACAGGACGGACATGCACTGTTGCACTGTTGCCTCCCGATACAGGCATGTGACTTCCAGCTGACCCAGTTCCACTTCCTCCTTAGCCCCTAGGCCACCCCCTCCCCCATGGAGACTCTTTCTATTGTAATCATCACACCCCTACTGGCAAAATCTTAAATGGAGCCTTTTAAGGAAACCTTACTCTTCATTGGCCTTCACGTGGCCCAGGTGGAAAGCACCGGGTCCTTCCCTAGCCAAACTCTGGATGCGTGGCTTTGTCACCACTCTGTGGCCACAGGTGGCTCTTACCAACTTCCTGCCTCATTTTTTCAGGCTACATGTAGGTACCATCCCGTGTCCTCCAGAGTCTTGTGTCCCTGCGGGCGGCTCTCCGAGTGGTGTTCTCCGGGCCCTTTCCTCAGCCTCAAGTGGTGTTGTCAGAGACATGGGGGAAGGGCCAGTCCTCCTGTTACATGCAGACAGAAGGTGCTGAGCTCTCCACGGGTTGCAGAATAGCCTGGGGCCCCTGGCGGCACGTTTAGCACAGGTCTTCCACCTCTTAGAACAGCGCTGTCCCATAGAAATATACCGCCAACCACACCTCTGATCTTAAATTTTCTTTTAGCCATGGTAAGTGAGTCAAAAGAAGCAGGTAAAATTAATCTCAATAACATTTTATCTAATCCATTTATCACCATGTAATCAATAAAAAACATTATCCCTGCAATATTTGGTGAAAACTCATACTGAGCCTTTGGCGGCTGGTGTGTGTTTTCCACGTGCACGTGCCTCAGTGCAAGGACTCAGTAGCAGCTTCAGGTATTCGTGTGACTGGTGGCTACCGTGCTGGACAAGCCAGCTTTAGGAGATGGAGGGAGGGGGCTCGTCACCTGTTGTTCTCAGCCGAGACGCCTCAGAACTAAGAGTTAAGTTGGGACCCGTACGGTGCACCCAGCCCGTACGTGGAGAACCAGGTCTCAAATGCAGGTCTTCTAACATAACGTTTGGTGTTTTTGTTCATTTGTTAATTTTGTTCTGCCATCGTGCTGTTCAGGTACTGCTGTGCTTTGTTCCTGGGGATCTCAGGGGTTGGAGGGACATTTTGGGATAAGGAGATGGCTGTAGACGTTTGTGTGAGTCTTTAGAGGTTCTGGGGTAACTCCAGCGTGGGCAAAGACATCGTAGGGCCCATTCCTGACAGTCGGCTCCTGCTGGCCTGTGCTGGGGCTGCCTAGTGAGGGAAGCTCTGTCCTCCGGTGGCGGATGTTTCCGCAGTCCACGCCGTTAGCCAGAGAGGAGCATAGCAGGTCTTTAAATTTCATCATGAAAAGAGAAACGAGGGGCGCCTGGGTGGCTCCGTCGGTTAGGTGTGTGACTCTTGATCTCAGCTCAGGTCTTGATCTCAGGGTCATTGAGTTCAAGCCCCACATTGGGCTCCGCACTGGGCATGGAGCCTACTTAAAAAAATAAATAAGTAACAATTAAAAAATAAAAAGAAACCAGAAACTATTTCATGGTAGTCTGTCTTTGAAAAGGCGGGACTCATCAGAAGGCATCTGTGGCCGGGCCAGATGGCACTATCTTTTGTGATAGTTCGGATTGGGGCAGGTGGCCTCGTTATTTGGACCTAGAACTTTAAAAACGGTGAAGTTCAAATCTTCCAAAGAATTCAACATCTGATAAAGTACACCTTCCCATTGCAGAAAAGAAACAAAATCCAAAAGATCACAAGCCAGAAAGTGTTGAGGAGGTCACCTAGAGGACGTGACCACTGGTTGACCCATGAGCTGGACCCTGGCCCTCAGAGGCTTCTGATCTGTCCTCTGTCCTTGGGACAGTGGGTTCTAATTGCCTTTCCTGCTCCCAGAGGCTGCTGTAAGGACACAGCCTGAAGATAGTCGGTGATGTGGTGTTGAGACCATCTGGATGGTTGATGTGACTGAATCCAGTTAAAGCCTCTACATGAACTTGTAAGATTTGATGGGCAAGTGTGGAGGTCGGCTCATCTTGTGCGGCCAAGACAAGCCTCGTCAGTAAGTTCCTTTGCTTATGAAACTTGTCACCTACCAACACGGAGGGGCTGTCTTTCTCTTCAGTCTCTCCCCACCCTCTGCACATGGAGGCAGGTTTCAGATTTCACCCAGGAAGCTCCCGCAGAAGTTGCAGGCCTACAGAAATTCTCCCTGTTGACATCTCGTGTACTTCCTTGCACTTCCCATGTAGGTGTGCCTGCTCAATGCACATGGGCACACACCTGTACTGTAGGGGTCATATGGAATAAGTGGATCTGTGTGTTATTTTTCATCTAATGGTCTATTATGAACTTGCCCTCGTCATTGACATTCTTCAAAAGAATAATTTGTAATAGCCAAGTCATATTCCATTGCATTCTTATTGAATGTTAAATTCTCTTCTGGGGTCTGAAGTGGCACCGAATCTGAAAAGGTCTGAGAAGTGGAAAGGGCACAGGCAGACTGGGGACCTTTCCCAGACCTGCCTCTTCCTAGCTGGTGACCTTGGTCTTTGTGTCACTGGTTGAAATTCCCTTGTCTTGAGTTCTAAGTCTACGAAATGAGAAAAATAGCATCTACCTTACAGAGCCATTCAGAGGCTTAATGGACGTGTCCTATGTAAATTACACAACCCGCTGCAGGCACATAGTAAATGCACAATGAACGTTCATGCCCATTTATCGTCCCCAGGCTATTCATGTTCTTTGTCATTAGCCCATTCTCCGGCGCCTACAGCATTTCTCTGGAGAGATAGTACCCTGTAAGCTGCCTGTGTGCTTTAAAGCTTGCATCTTCTGACTGCTTTGTGGGGACTCTCTGGGGACACATGCTTGCCAACCACCCTGATTTCTGTCCCGTGCCCTCAGAGCAACTGTCGGTGACACGTGATATAGAGAGGAAGAGACGTGGGAGCTTCTCAAGATGGAATGGCAGATTGTACTGGTCTAGCTCATCACTCACAGTAGGAAGACCCTGGGGACAGAGGGCCAGGTGCTGAGCTGGTCTTCCCAGGTGTGTTTGCTTGGCTAAGTTGAATTCCCTTTTTGTCATTCCCTTCTGTGGTTTCTGCTGTTGATGTAGCCGTGGGACTACAGGGAGAAGGGAGTCTTGTGTTGTTTTTTTTTTTTTTTTTTTTGGTGTGGGACTCTGCTTCTCACTTCTGGGCTTTCTCCCCCTTCATCCTTCTCTTCCAGACACTTGGTTTGGCTGCTGATCCAGCTCTCATCAGGCGAGTACACATTTTGCAATTTGCCTCCCATTGTTTTGACGATGGATGTGATTTGTATATGGCATCATCACATAATATCCCTATTTATGGCAGCTCTCTGATCCGGAGGTAGGGGTGAGGAGGAGGAAGCTTCAAGCCTGTCTTCTGACCCAGAAACCACCTCTTGGTTCTATAGCAACTACCTTTCCCCCCACGATCTCTTCCTGACTTGGGGGTCAGTGTGGAAAGGTCTATGGGGTTCTAACCTGTGGGGTATTATGTGTCATTAAACTTTGTGGTAAGGAGCCCCCCGTGCTGCACGGCTCTCTGTGATCTGGAACCTGGATGTACACTGATGTTTTGTTTGTATGCAATAAACAACTATATTGGATTGTTAAGTGATAGTTACTTTTGGCGTTTAAAAATAAGATTGGAGGAGAGAGAAATTGGCTGCAAATCCCGGTGACATATGAGTCACCAAAGCGCGTTGAATTGGGCAGGTACATCCTCCTCGCCCTGCTTTATTCTGTGGTGTGCTCAGTTTTAGTAACCGTTGCAGGGTGGGATGGTGATCTCATTTAGCCAACATTTATTGAGCACCTGTTTATGTCAGGCAATGTGCCGGGGACGGGAAGGACAAAAAACAAAAACGAAAAAACCCAGACGTGAGCACAGCCCTGAACAAGCTTGCATTTACTGGAAGGATTACAATAAGGCATGTGGGAAGAGCCCAGGCACCGAACACCAGCGTCTGCTGAAGTGTCCCATGAGTTTGCTTGTTGGCGACACCTTTGGGGATGAGGAGGAGCTTGCCAGGCGGAGCGTGGGGGCAGCCACGCTGGCAGAGAGCGCTGTGCCCTCAGGGAAAGGGGGGAAAGCGCCAGGCCTCTCTGGCACTCAGACCGCTGGGTTTCGAGCCCAGGGGGCCTTGGAGAAAGACGGAGATGCAGGGACAGGCAGAGGGCAGTTCTGAAGGGCCTTTCAGGGATCGGAGCAAGTCAAACCTGAGAGCTATTTTGTTTTCACGTAAAAATTACTTTTTATTAAGTGTGGTTTTGAGAGAGAGAGAGAGAGAGAGAGGGTGAGCAGGGGAGGGGCAGAGAGAGAGGAAGAGAGAGGGAATCCCAGGCAGGCTCCACACCAGCAGTGCAGAGCCCGACGTGGGGTTCCAACCCACAAACCATGAGATCACGACATGAGCCGAAATCAAGAGTTGGACGGAAGTGTAACCAACTGAGCCAGCCAGGCGCACCCCCCCCCCAAAAGTATTCTTTAAATATAACATTATGCTGAGTCAACTTATACTCTAAGAGAAAACTGTAGGCAAAGTCCCCCATTAGCTACTTCTGTTTTGATTTTCATTACCTCTACAGCAGAGTTGTGGTCTAGCCTGTGTCTGTCCCTTCCAGTCAGCCAAGTGCTCACTGGGACAGCCCAGGGTTCAAACAGCCTCCAGGGCCAGCAGCACCCCGCTGTGAGCTGCCTCAGCCCTCCCGCTGTTTGGTCCATGCTCTGGGGTGGATGCCTATCAGTATTAATAAAAAAGAAAAATAGGGGCGCCTGGTCAGCTCAGCCGGTTAAGCATCCAACCTCAGCTCAGGTCATGATCTCACAGCTCGTGGGTTTGAGCCCCACATCGGGCTCTGCACTGACAGCTCAGAACCTGGAGCCTGCTTCCAATTCTGTGTCTCCCTCTCGTGCTCTGCCCCTCCCCTGCTCACTCTCTCACTCTCTCTCAAAAATAAACATTGAAAAAAATCTTTTATTTATTTGGTTTTTTTTCTTTTAATTAAGAAAACAGAAAAGAAAACGAAAGCCTTCCCCTCAGCTTTTCTAGGTACCTTAGAGGCATAAGAACAGATTCCAGGAGGCTGTTCCCTCTGGGTACCCAGTGTTTAATTAGGGGCTAACCCCAACTTGTTACTTGGCCCATTTTATGCTTCCATACCACAAATGCAAGAGACCGGGAGCATGAAAAGAGGGAGCCACTCTCAGTGACGTCCCTCTCTATTCACACCTGTGTAGCTCTAGCGTTTTGCCAGGTACTGTTCTAAGCAGTTGACACATATTAACCGATTTAATCCTCTTAAAAACCCTTTAAAGCAAGTTCTGTCCTAACCTCCACTCACAAATGTGGAGACCGCGATCCAGAGACAGAGGCTAACTGCTCAAGCTCGCATGGCCAGAATGTGGCAGGGTAGTGTTTGGAACCAGGCAGCCTGGTTCCCAGAATCCGTGCTTCCCTCCCCAGCTGTCACATCTCTGTGTGGCTACCCAGAGCCAGACCCCCACTTCAGAGATGGTTGCTGTGCCGTAATTGGTTCCTGGAATATTCCTTCTCATTTGAATCCATTTGTCCTGAGTTAATCCCACGGCTGGCATGTTCTTTGCCAAGTCTCTATCTCTGTCTGTCTCTCTCTCTTCCTCCACCCCCTCCCTCCCTCTCTTTCTTGCCCCCCCACCTCTCTCTCCTCCCAGACTGATCCCTTGGGGCAAAAACACTTGAGTTTTGGCCTCACCATCTTGCTCTACCTTCCAGTTCCTGTGACCTTAAACCCCAAGGAACTGATGAATTCGTAAATTGATGACTAGCCACCCACCCTCTTCCACCCTTGCAGCCGGGGCGATGTGCTCATATCCTATCATGCAGAAGGCAGAGCTTCCAGCAAAGAAGGCTAAACCCATGTGGCCCGCAGAGGACCTTGGCCTTGCTGCTCACTCCACACCATGGTCTCCTGAGCCATTAATACAGTGTCCCCGCGCCCCCCCCCCCCCCCCCATCTCCACTCTACCATCCCTGAGGGTCTGACGCATACTTACCCTCACCATTTGTTTTTTTTTTTTAATGGGGAAAAAAATTACAATCATCATCATTTTTCTGTCTTTAAAGAGCAAATAGAGAGAGATACAGAGCCCATATATATTTTCCTTCTCTAAGTGGTATTTACTTAAATGCAGATATCCTGGTTTCCTGTGTAGAGTTGCGAGCAATACCTTTCAATTTAAATGTTAATAGGGGTGTAAAACTTCAAACTCAAAATTTTTCTGTGAGGGAGAACTGCTTTTTCTGGTTCTGTTTAATGGTTCTCCTGGCCTTTCGTCCTCCACCCTCCCTCATTATCTACCCCCTTCTGCCCAGCCTTTCCACTGCATGGAACTAAATTCCTTCTCTAAAAAGTTTAGAATGCACCTTTCTCATTTCAAAACTTAGAACGCGAAACATTAGGGTCACTGAATACAGATGATGGGCTCAAACCCAAAAGGATTCATGAGATGATTTTTCTTTATCTCCGCTTTGGCTGGCAGAGTCCGACTCATCATCACGGGTTCTTTAAGGGGATTTATTCTTAGACCAGCTTCGCATAATATTTTAACAAGGCTTCAGATACCCGAGTGAGGTGTGTCCCCTTTTCTTTCTTTTCTAAAAAGGCAGGAAGAAATGGCTAACGAAATACAAGCTACATAAGTACCTGGGAGCAGGGTACTGCTTTGGGACAGTGAGCAGTCACGGAGAATAAAAAAGACAGTTTCTTCCTCCCCAGGAGATAAAATTGGCACATAGGGTAGGTGCAGATGGGCAGAAAGGGGGCCGTCTTCTGCACGTGGGTCGTTCCACAGGCAGAGTGGTCCTCGGGATTTACTCAAGCGCAAACAGAAAGCAACCAAGGTGTAAAGACAATGGAAGTCATGAGTATTGCCTTTAAGTTGAGGTACTGCAAGCATAATTCCCTTCCTAAGGACCTCATGGACCAAATTTTGCATATGAATGTGATACCCGGCTTCATCTTCCTTTTCTTTATTTTCTGGGTCCTTCATTTTCTCATTAATTATTTTTATCCTGGTTACACTGTGCGTGTGTTATAAGCCTCCTCGAGTCTTTTTCTTAGGAACATGATAGGAGTGGTAATACATAAGTTGGAATTGATTTTATAATAAAAATTTCAGTGACTTTGATTCTGTTATTTTAAGGTGCTGTATTCTCCAGATAGTTCTTTTCGATGGACTCCTTCCTGTTCTTATTTCACGGAGGCCAAATATGTTTCATGTCTTGCCTCTCTGGGAATATTAATAATAATTTTGAGTTATTGCCTCTTCTCTGTGCAGCTCGTTTCCTAAAGTTCCTTTGCTCCCAGGTTATACGTACGTGGTTGGTGCTGGGTCGGCAGGTGACCCTGCCAAAGCTGTCTGGAAGCACCGAGTGGGTGGCGGGCTTGTCCGTGGGACGCTCCCTTGCACAGTGGTCAGAGGGGCTTCCTGTCGGGCTCCTCCAGTGTTGAGTGTCTATCTAGGTCTTTCCTCTTGGGCTGGTCATCCCTGGAGAGACCTCTCCCAGCCCCCAGGCTGGACGGCAGAGGCCAGGCAGTCAGCTTCCGGGAGCGGAGGAGAAGGGGGCTAGGGTCCCAAGGGCAAGGATACAACATTCTGTATGTGAATGGTCACTTCCTCACCTATGTGGAATGGCCCTCACCGAGCCCGTCAACCGCCAGTGCTAAGCACCCCCACTCCAGGGAAAGGGAAGGGGAGGGGGGTCCCCTAGTGTCGCAGAGTGGATGAGGGATCTAGGGATCTAGTTCCATCTCAGACAACTTCCACCAAATCCTGCTTTTATTTATGTTCTCCCCCTGTGGGTAACTAACTGATCCAAAGGAACCTGTGGGTGCCAGTTCACGAGACTTTGGGGAACTCCGCAGGTTGGTTTTCTGCTTCAACGCTGCTGCCTCCAGTTTGGCTCCAGCCAAGTGCACCGTCCGCCAACTTTGCTGCTTCCAGTCCTGTGTGTTGTCATTTCTCCTCTTTTCCCATCCGTGTGGATTCCCATCTTTGAAAAAAAAAAAATCCCAGACCTATATAGTTCTCCCTTTATTAGGGAGGAAGAAATGCTCAGTATGTTCTTTAACTGCATTATTAATTTTCTTTTCCCACACAGCTCACTCTTCCTTTATTTCACTGGTTTGTCAATAAATTCTCTAACTTCTTTAGGAGTGCCTGGGTGGCTCAATAGGTTGAGCATCTGACTTGTGATTTTGGCTCAGGTCACGATCTCAGGTTCGTGGCATCGAGCCCCACATGGGTCTCTGTGCTGACAGCTTGGAGCCTGCTTCGGATTCTCTCTCCCTCTCTCTCCCTCTCTCTCCCTCTCCCTCTCTCTCCCTCTCTCCCTCTCTCTCCCTCTCTCTCTCTCTCTCTCTCTCTCCCTCCCTCTCTCCCTCTCTCTCTCTCTCCCCCCCTCTCTCCCTCCCTCTCTCTCTCTCCCTCTCTCTCTCTCTCCCTCTCTCTCTCCCTCCCTCCCTCCTACCCTCCCTCCCCCACTCCTACCCTCCCTCCCCCCCTCCTACCCTCCCTCCCCTGCTCACTCTCTCAAAATAAATAAACAAACTTTGGATTTTGCTTTCCTTGTCTGTAAAATAGGACTATTTCTTGTCCTGTGTTTGCAAGTTGTTGATGCAGCTGCCCTGAATTACCACGTGGGTCTGAGAACGAAATAACCAAACACACATGCACGGCTCTGGCAAAATCAGACTCACGGGGTGACGGTAAAAATCCTCCCGGTTGGTGAAAATACTCAGGCCCGACCTCTGGTCTTCATCCTGCTTTTCCAGATCAGCAGCTTAGCACGGCCCTCGGCTTTGGCTGACAGAGTGCACCTAATCCTTGCTAGAGGGCCATGGCCCCTCCCAGGCCTGGGACACAGATGACTGTTACCTGTCTCCGGACTTTTACAAGAGAAGTGATTTTCCCGTGTCCCTGCCCTTGTGCCTTTTCCTGTAAGTTAAACACTTTGCTTTCCTCCACCAACCATGATAGCCTTCCCTCTTTCCCCGATTCGCATTTCCTTTTCCTGCCCAGCCCAGTTTTCCGTCACCTTACCGGACACATCGTCCACTTAATCCCCCAGGCAATCTCCCGTGGATCTGCAGGGGCTGAGGCTCAGTAAGCCTTCTCCATGAGCAAGGCCAAGTGCAGTGGGAGGGGCCAGGTGGTTTCAGCAGTGCTGTCCATCTCTGATGTTGCCAAAGGAACCAAGATCTTAGAAGCCCTTCATGCACTGAAAAGGGGCATAGAGTGAAATTTCCTGATCTGTGTAAGGGGGTATAAGCCTACTTTAATCCAAAAATACCCTGAGCTCTCCTCCGCCGCTCTCACCGCCTCCTTGCCCTTGACCACAGTGGAGAGTGGATGCAACACTTCTGGGAGTCCATCCAAATGGACTCACACATCAAGGGATGCTCTTCTCCACCTAGGAGGCAGCTCCGGCCTGGCTCACGAGAGGGTCTGGGGCAGCGCCTGAGGAAGAAGGGCTGAGACAGGAGGCAGGACGACCAGGGCAGTTAGATCACAGGGTACAAGGTGGTGCCTGTGCAGCTGGCAAGACTGTGCCTCCCTCCTCACCTCAAGCTGGCTGTGGGTGCCCGCGCACCAAGCGGGGAGCCGGCTCGGGAAGCGGGGTGCACGTCTGAGTGCCGCGATCGAGTGATGTCTTCCGTGCAGCTTCCTCGGACACCGTGGTGATCGGAGCCATCTGTAGTGTGGCATGATGTTGAGGCATTGCTGGCAGTTCACATACGTGACAGGAACGGGCATTACTTCTACCCGGTGCGGCAGGCATTCCGGGTCGGGCAGGGGAGGACAGAGGAGGACGGGTAGAGCAGGAACGTGCTCCGTGGGTGGATTTCTGCCTCTACAACAGGGTCCTGTCCTGCCCCTTGTGCGAGCTGCTTTCCTTTGCTCCTCCCTCCCCTCCTCCAGCCAGCCTCCTGGGGGGGGCTGCCAGGGTCTCATCCTCTGTGTCAGGTCAGGGAGCGTGGACCAAATCCCTCTTCCGAGGGGAGAAGGCCAGGGTTTCTCTAGCCTGACTGTGCCAGGATCTGCCGTAGCTCCCGATGGGGGTGACTGGAGTGACAGAGGAACAGAGCAGGCAGGGCGCCCTCGCGGTGCATGGAGACCTGCCAGGCATTTGTAGGCATGTGGCGAGATCACCCTGTGCTTCCACGGGTATGGATGTGGTTAGCTGTCAGGTGCCCTCACTTCCACTCCCAGTCTCCCCCTTCCTGAGAGGGAGGAGTGCCCATGGGGCCCTCCAGGCTGTCCTGGCAAGCCCCGGGGCAGAGGCTGGGCAGATGGCTTGCTCCTGTTTGGAGCCCCATTGGTGGGGCTGGGGCTGGGGCTGGGGCTGGCAGATGGGCTTTGCACAAACTGCAGAGGTAGACAGGGAGCGGCAGGCTGGCAAGGCTGGGGCAGGGTGGAGGGAGTCAAGGACTAGCAGCGAGGAGGTAAGGAGGAGGAGGGAGGTAAGAAGGCTGGACGCCAGGGAGGGAGCGTGAGGCTGGTAGGGATGCCCTGGAGGGCAGTGGAGAGATCCAGGAGGAAGCTGCACCTAGAAAGAGGCTGACATGTGACAATATCTCTGCCCTCTCCCTTCCACCAACAACACCGCCTTTCCAGACGTCCCTCCTCACCGTACCCACCTTGGCTTTGTGCAGTGGGGTCAGCGAGGCGTGGAAGGGGGAAAGGCCGGACCTAGAAAGCTGGGCTGACCTGGGGTCCACGGGAGCTGAAGAGGCCTGCTCAGGGGCTCGGTCTGAGAGCAGCAAGTTTGGCTCTCCGCCCTGCAGCCCCACGTGCGGGGAAAGCTGAGCCCCTGCCAGCTGGCTTAGAGGGAAGGAACAGGACACCGCCAACAGCTTCCTCCTCGCACTGGACCTCCTGGAGAGCCCCGTCAGCCCTGGAGGGAAGAGAGGGAGCACTCGGCAGGTGCAGCCCATCTGCCGAGCCCCTGCCCTCCACTAAAGGCCCGTTTCTTCCTGAGAGGTGAATGATGCTGTGGTTAGCACCTAGGAGCCATCCAGATCTGGGTTTCATGACTTGTTCTGGTACTCAGTAGCCATAAGGCTTTCAGCAGTTGACTCCGTTTTTCGAATAAGGATAAAGGCAGTTCCTGTTGAAGACCGTTGTGCCTGATGCTTGGGAACGACAGCGCTGCACCTGGCACAAAGGTGCATAAGAAATGACGCCGATTGGGACGGCAGTCTCTCCTTGTGCCTGCCAGCCAAACTGTCCTGGCATGCTTTTTGCACCTGAGGAGAGTTACCGCCAGGGGCCCTCTCTCCTGTACAAAAGAAGCTCAGTTGTGCAAGGTTGTCTGAAAAGGGTATGTTGCCTTCCCGCCCCTGCAGTGTGCCACCCTCTCCCTTTTTACCCGGGGCCGGGATGCACCTTGACTGCGAGTTCTAGGTTCCGATGCTAACTGTTGCCCACTTGCTTCCCCACAGACCTGCGCAGGATGACCGCCGGCTTCATGGGCATGGCGGTGGCCATCATCCTCTTCGGCTGGATCATCGGCGTGCTGGGCTGCTGCTGGGACCGGGGCCTTATGCAGTATGTAGCAGGGCTTCTCTTCCTCATGGGAGGTAAGGCCTCAGGCTTGGGGAGCTGCTGGGGAGCCAAGCAATCCTGGCTCCTGGGATTCTGGGAGAATGGCTAGGGGACATGCATTCATTCATTCATCAGACATGTTTTGAGCTCCTCTTAGCATCCGTCGCTGCGCCAGCTTCTGGGGATGCAAACGCTGATAAGATCTGGTCCTCAGCTCTCGAGGGGCTGACCGCCTGGTGTGGGAGACTGTGAGGTTATGGCACTGAAAGAGAGGTATCAGACTTGGGGTGAGCGTGACCTCAGAAAATGCTCAGGCCTTTTATGCAGATATTGGACTTTGGGATGGGAAGCAGGTGCTATTTGGGTAGTTCCTGTTTAAAAGCCCATCCTCACCTTTGATTTACGAGTCCTAAATTCTGCTACTGTTTCCAAATAAGGCACTCTAAGGGTGGTAGGACCAGGCTAGACCTTTGTCATATCTGTCTCCCTTACTCTCTGCTAGTGTCATGGCCATTGAATTGACCCAGTGTCCTTATAAAGGATTATAGATACAGAGAACCGTATGGCTATGCAGGAGTAGGTTCCAGTCCATGGAAAGCAAAGTCAATCCACACTCTGCGTGCGCCTGTCTTCCCTGACGTCTCAGTCCAGACCTGAGGTTAACCGTCAGATATATTCCTCACAGTCTACTCCGCAAGAAGTGGACTGATGCACCGTGTGGAGCTAGGTGGAGGGGGAGCTGAGCTTGAATAGCAGGAATTAGACATATTTATGGGAAGAAAGGAAAGTGAGTCCTACATATGGAAACGATGTCAGCTAGACTTTAGGCACCACATGCTTATGACCAGCTCAAGTTCCCTTTGTGAAGGGCCTGACTCCAGGTTTCTGAGCAGAGATGGCAGGTGAAGGACTGGGTCAGCCTGGGGAAAGGTAATGGCCATCCCTCTGGGTGCACGGAGAGATGTCTGGGGCTGGTGAGCTATTGGTTGGGAGAGGGGGAGAATTGCAGGATTCGTCTTGGGGCCTGACAGTTTGCCCTTTTACCACTGAAGCACAGCCATTCTGAGCCAAAGACAAGACAGGGCTTTCCAGGGTGCCCCAGGCTGACGGAACCCTCTGCCCCCAGAGTCCGATGTCCCGTGCTTACAGTCATGAGGGAGGGAGGGAGGGGGGATCCCTAGCAGTCCCTACACCCCTCCTTCTGGTCTCCCATGGAGACAGGCCCGCAAGACCGGCCGGTCCTTTTTCCGTGCCTCGTGTCCTCAGTGAAGCAGGGGTCGGGCTCAGCCCCTGGCCTCCTCACTCCTTTTTCACCACAGTGGAGACCTTTTTGTGTCCACCTTCCAGTCAAAATCTCCCATGGACCCTGAAATGTAAAAAGATAAAAGCAGAGTGGCCCTGTTTGTAGTGAGTGTTCTCTCTAAGACGCTTTTGGTTATACAGAGATAGGCTCCAGTAAAACAGGGCTTTTCTAAGGCTCTAGAAAGGTCTCCTAGGAATCGGAGAAAAGCTGAGCAAACAGGCCGCAGGCAGAGCAGGAATCCTGGAGCTCTAGGCGCTGACACTCTTTCATCCCCACCCTTCTGAGTTGTTCCCAGCCCCCTTCGCATGCACTGCCTGCTCTCCGGGCCAGGCGCACAGCCCACATCCTGTGTGACTGTGCTGCGTCTCCAGGACTCTGGTGACCTCCTTCCCTGCTGCAGTTCAAGTCAGCTTCTAGACACAGAGACAGAGAGAGAGAGAGAGAGAGAGAGAGGTAATGTGATTAGCCCATTTATCCTCTCTGGCCAGGTCACACGCCATTGGTCAGGCAGTAAACGGGCCAGAACTGAGTGACCATAGCTGGGCCAACAGCTGTGACCAGGGTGGGGTCAGGGGCGCTTCCTGCTCCCCTGAGACATAGGTGAGAACTCTCCCAGGAGAAGGTGTAGGGGCAGAGGGAGGGGTGCCTGGAACCCTGCCCACAACCAGCAAGCCTGGGGCTCTGGAGAAGACAGTCTGAAAGCTTGGAATGATGAGGAATCAGAGGAATCCCTCAGAGTGGATGAGTGAGCGCATTGCTCACCTCGTGTTCTCAGTCACTGCACACTCCAATCACCTGAAAAGCCCTTAAAAACACTGATGCTGGGCCCTCACCCTGGCAGAGCAGTCCAAGCAGGACTTCTGGGGGTGATCCTCATGTGCAGGCAGGGTGAGAGCCTGAGGAATAGCTGAACTTTCAAGCTCTCTCCGGTTGTAAAATGCTATGCTTCTAGGGATGAGCCAATTGGCCAAGACCTCTCACGATTTGTTTTCTTTCTTCCCTCCACTCCCGCACCTCTGTGACTGTTTCTCAAAGCCTTATGCGGCAAGAGATGGGCAGGTGCCACGACAGGGCTTCAGTTATTCCTGTGGAGACCTAGCCGAGCCCTGGTTACTGAGGGGCTCAGCGAAATCTGCCTTCTAGGACACGCACTATATTTTTTTATTACGGCAAAATCATAGTTCATGATAGAATGTTAGCATCAAGAAGAGCTTCGGGGAAGTTGCTGTTCTAAGAGCTGTTTCTTGCTGACAGGGACACCGCCCTGGTTGGAGTTAACCCGTTCCCTCCAGTCTGGAGCTTTGTTCGCTGGGTCCATAAGTAGGGCTGTGCCCTCCCACAAGAGGCTAGGGAGAGAAGTGGTGTCCACACACCTCGTGGGCACCATCGGGCCAGGCTCCCACGGAGGAGAACAAGGACAAAGCCAGGAAGAGCTGATCCCTTGAACAGTGGTCTTTTGGGGAAGCTGAAGCTCCCAAGGGTGGGAGAACACTCTCTTCTGCCTCAAGTTAGTGTCCTTTCCAACTAGGCCAGACACAGCCATGGGGGGCCAGATGCCCAGAGCAGCTGCCATCTCCTGACCCCGTGAATTTGGCTCAGTTAGGAGTTGGAGAGGGAGCCGACTGAGGAACAGACGCGGTCCTTCCCCGATCCCTGCTCAGCAGAGAGAGCTACTAGAGAGGCCCGGGTGTCAACCCCGAAAGATGCTTTGGCCTATAGAACCCCGTGTGTCAAAGAGCCCTTTCAGCACCAAACCCTCCCAGCACCTGACCCGTCCCTGGCCCCTGGGAATCAACCTTCTAGGATTAGGCTGTTGAGGTGCTTGGAGAGTCCACTACCAGTGACAGCCATGTCATGGATATGGCAAAACAATCAGTCACTCAGACTCTGGGTATTTGTGGCAGAGTGGGACCGAAAAAGGTCTCTCAGCCCTAGCTTTCCCCCAGATTGGCATTCCAGGCATCTGTACTGAGCACGGGCTGGTGCCCCAAGGATTAGATTGAGTGACAACAACAGCTGGTGGGGACCAACGGCAGCATTTGGGCTGGTGCTGGCCAGGCAAGGGCATGGTGAACAGGTGGAAGAAGAAGGGTCAGCAAGAATGAAAAAGGTAAATTTGGAGTCAAGAGTCCAAGACGGAGTTTTACCTGATAT
Organism: Panthera uncia; assembly: GCF_023721935.1. Classification (NCBI taxonomy): domain Eukaryota; kingdom Metazoa; phylum Chordata; class Mammalia; order Carnivora; family Felidae; genus Panthera; species Panthera uncia. Next base: position 150,137,177 of record NC_064816.1, read on the forward strand.
TAGTTGAAACTACCAGGGCCGGGAAAAAAAAAAAAAAAAAAGCAGAATTCTATTAACAACCTCTTCTCTGTTCCAACGCGAAGGAGGATGGCCCACCCTGGGCCCGACTCTCTTCCAGATTTAACTAGTTCCTGGTTAAACAGAGGGTACCCCGCACCTTGGGAAACAACCAGCAACAAATTGTTTAATTAACACTCAGCGCAGAGGAGGCGATTAATTAAGTAGGGCGAATTAGTCGGGCCGGGGGCTGGGGGCAGTGGGTGGGATCCAGTGTCCCCTTTGCCAGAGCCTCCGGGAGAGAATCTGGCCCGGCGTGGCACGGCACCAACTGGGTGCAAGCAACTGCCAGAGACGTGTGTCTTGATGAGTCATGAGTGGTATTCAGAATCACAGGAACAAGATGACACGGGGAAAAGACAGCGCGGTGGGGGAGCCCGGGGCGGCTACGGTTCCTTGTAATTCACCCACTGGGCACCCTCAGAGCCACCGCAGGGCCCACATCCACAAGATGAGTGTGAACTTCCAGCCCACACCCCACCCCCGCCACATGCCCTCTCACACACTCCTGCAGGACATCGCCCGCTCCACCACCACTCAGGTCCAAGCCTCTGTGAGTTTTCTGCTAATCCTGGAGCCTCCTATCTAGATGCCGTGACGCCACCCTGGCACCCAGCAATCAGTCCTTCGCAGAGTTAACATAATGCTTTTAAAACTGTGAGTCAGGTATGTCACTTATCTGCCACCAGTGCTCCAAAGGCTTCTTCTAGTCAAAGTGAAAATAAAATCCAAAGTCTTCACCCTTTTTTAAAAGCAGTCTTAGCCAGCTTGGGCTGCTGTAACAAAATACCAGAGATTGGATGGCTTACAAACAACAGAAATTTATTTCTTCCTGTTCTGGAGGCTGGGAAGTCCACGATCAATGTGCTGGCACATTCTGCATCTGGTGAGAACCACCTTCTGGTTCACAGGCTGGCGCCTTCATGCTGTGTCCTCAGGTGGCGGAAGGAGCCGGGGGGCTCCGTGGGGCCTCTTGCATGAGACCGCTGATCCCAGTCATGAGGACACCACTCTTGTGACCTAATCATGTCCCCAAATCACCGCCTCCTAATTCTATTACCTCAGGGGTAATATCTCCACATATGAATCCTAGGGGCAACCAGACATTCTGTCTTTAATGGAAGCCCCATGTCATCTGGCTCATACTATTCCCCCAGCCCTCCCTTGCCTGCTTTCAGGTCAGTCCAGCCGCCCGGCTGCCTTTCCTGGAGCACACAGGGCTTCGCTGCAAGGCCCTGGGCTGACTGCCGCCTTTGCTCACGGCGTCCCCCCTGCACGGGCCTCCTGGCTGGCTCCTTCCTCGGACTCAGACTCCAGCTTAAAAGTCACCCCAAGAAGGGGCTTCCTTGACCGCCCAAATTCATGGTGCCACCTAGTCACTCTCTACATTTTCATTAATTCAACTTTCTACGGCACACTCAGGGCTTTCTGAAATGTTTGTTGTTGTGTCGTGGTTTCAGTTTTTTTGTTTGTTTTTTAGCAGCTTAAAGCAAACATGTATTGTCTCACAGTTTTTACAGATCAGAATTTCAAGCACAGCTTAACTGGGCTCTCGGCTCTGGGACTCACAAAACGGCAGTCAAGGTGTCTGTAGCAGGGGCTCTGGTCTCCTCTGAGCCCAGGGTCCTCTTCCAGGGTTCACAGTGTTGTGGGTGGGATTCATTTCCCTGCAGTTACAGAATTCTAGGAAGCTTGCATATTCGGGGCCAGCAGGAGAGAGGCCCGGACTTCCTCCCTCTCGGACCTTCAGATCCCCTTTTTTGTTTTAATAGATCCATTTTTTAGATTTATAATTTTAGATTTACAGAAAAATGGAGCAGACAGTAAAGAGAGTTCCCATATTACCCTCTGCCCCTGCGCATGGTTTCCATTACTATTAACATCTTGCATTAGCATAGTCTGTTATAATTAATAAATATTGATAAATTATTATTAACGGATGTCCACAGTTTATTCAGATTCTCTATGTTTTTACCTGATATCTATCCATCTAGTTGTCACATCTCCTTAGGCTCCCTGGGGCTGGAGTCATTTCTCAGACTGTCCTTGTTTTTAATGACCTAGCAGTTCCGCAGAGCCCTGCCCATCCATAAAGCAGTCTGGCCCCTCTGCTGGAACTTGCCTGATTTTTGTGCGTCATTAGGCCGAGTAGTGGGTTTGGGAGGAAAAAGGGCAGAGGTCAAGTGTCATTCCATCACATCGTGTTACAAGTACAACCTGCCCACGTGATTCATGACACTGCCCCTGATCACCAGGTTGAAGTCGTGTGTGTGGGTTTCTCTACTGCAGAGTTACTCTCTTTTCCTTCTGTCCATACTGTTCTCTTTGGAAGGATGTCATCAGGCACAGCCCATCCCTGAGGACTGGGGAGTTCGACTCCCTCTCCTTTAGGGTGGAGTATCTACTTAAGTTATTTGGAATTCTTCTATAAGGGAGATTTGCCTCTCTTCCCCACTTGAAAATTTTTTTAATTTTAAAAAAATTTTTAATATTTATTTTTGAGAAAGAGACAGAGAGTGAGTGGGGGAGGGGCAGAGAAAGAGGGAGGCACAGAATCTGAAGCAGGCTCCAGGCTCCAAGATGTCAGCACAGAGCTCGATGCGGGGCTTGAACCCACACACTGTGAGATCATGACCTGAGCCAAAGTCGGATGCTTAACCGACTGAGCCACCCAAGCGTCCCTCTCTTTTCCATTTGTAAATTGATTCAGTCATTTATTTATATCAGTGTGGACTTGTGGATATTAATTTTTTACTTTGGTTTATAATCCAATTCTAGATTTGTTTTAGTGCCCCAGCTTCAGCTTTGGCCATTGGGAGCTCTTTCAGGTGGCCCTGTGCCTCTTTGACATCAATGTGGGTTTTGGTTGTTGTTTTGTTTTGAGGGGGTTTTGAGCCCCTGTTACTTTTTGGCATACCACAAGGTACTCCAGGCTCACCTATGTTTCCTGTCCAGACCTAGGATGAACCATTTCTCCAAGGAGCCCTGGTTCCTTTTATTGGACAATGGTGTTAGACACCGAGATCTGGGCCCTAGGTGTCTGCAGTGTGTTTGTTCATTGCCTCTCTCCCCCACTTAACATGTAAGCTCCAGAACCTCGTCCACCTTGTTCTCTAAGGTATCCCCCAAGTTGAGAACAGTGTCTGCACTCTCAAATATCTTTTGAATGCGTGCATTGCAAAAATGAATTGTGTGCAACAGAGAGAAAGTATTTTGTCTCAGTGGAACAGCTCTCCTTGAAAAAGTACGCTCCCTTATTTTGTTCCTGGTCTAATCTGCTCCCCCTCTGTGGGATTCCTTATCCTCTTTCTCTCTTTATTTGAACAGTCCCAAGGTCTCTATACTTCTGTTATAAAATGTCTTAAATTCCCTTTGGAAGTAGGGTATGCATTGTACATGAATTCATGCAGCGCTTTGTCTTTAATGGGGGCTCAAGAGTGCCAAGAATGGAAGGAACTTTAGACACCATCCACTGTGATCGACCATCTGTGTCTCTAGATGAGAGTAGTTGTGTCAGTTGTCCCAGGCCCCCCAGCTAGTGAGCTGCAGCACTGGAGCCAGAGCTGGCCTGTGACAAAAGTTCATCCTGCTGCGTGGGCTTTCGGCTCCGTGTTGAAGGTCCACATGACCCCGGGCCCCACACCCATCTTCCCACCCTGGCACGGCTCCAGGCTGTGCTTCCACGCAGGTTCCAGTCCCAGAATCTCACTCCATTCCCTTTCTTTTCTTCCCTTCTCAAAGCACAAAGGGGCATCTGGAGGAGATCATGGCCAGAATGGAGGGCACAGGTGGTAATGGGAAAAGGAAATCATTAAAGGTTCTTTTCCTACCACCTGTGACCAGTGTGGCCTTTTCTACCTTCCCAGTCAGTCAAGGGGAGCGAAGAGAATGCCCTGAAGGAGCTCGAGCTATCAAGTTTGAGTGATTGCAGTGGTTTGCACACCAACGAGGCCAGATGTCACCCCTTCCACTAGGCTCACCGGAAAGCGGTTCAGCTGTACAGTTAACCCCCAGATACTCCTCTTCTGATAGACAAAAACCTTGATAAAGGCCCAGCAATTCTGAGAACTTACAAGCCTAAAATGGAAAGTCGAGGCAATAGGTGTTTTTCCTGGGAGACTATGGCCATTAGGTGATGACGTGATTTGGGGGATGCCCACAAAGTACAACAACATCCAGGGCTCCCATCAGCCTCTCCCCACTGTCACTCCTAGTTCCAGCACTACTTAGAAATGTGGCTAGGACTGCACCTCTATAAGTCCCAGAGGCACCGTGCCTCCAACTTCATGACCGTGGGTTATTACTTCATGACTCATGGGTAAGAAGAGGGAGACCATATAAATTAGATATTCCGAGTTGGAGGAGAGAGTAAATTCAATAACTCAATGACTTACCATGCTGCAAAGCTTATAAAACCCTCAGTAAACGGTAGCTGTTACTGTTATATGTATGCCCTAAGTGAAGTCCATTCTAATAGGCAGAGAAGTATCTATAATCTACCGTGACCAAACAAGGGCATAAAACCCATCTACTTACCCTGCGAAACTGCTTTTATAGGTTCATGTGAGATTTCACTAGATCATCACAACTCTCCTCTTGGCTTTTTGTCTTACCACATTTCCTATAAAATCCTGAGCAGAGATTCACAAACTAGTTCATACCCTGGAATAAATCTTGCCTTTCGGAAGGTGCATATTTGAATATTTATTAGCATTTGATAGATAATTACATTCATAACAAAGACATTTGAGGGAGGAGACACATTGCCAGGGGGATTAAGAAATAACCTACACATTTACCTAATGTAGAACGAGTGACCAGGATCAATCACTCCAGCAACCCAGGCAACAGAAGGGCTTCACTTTCACCTGAAGAACTGGAACAGATCCGAAGGAGTTCCAGCTGGAAAAAATCTGAAGGAGTTCCGTCCTTGCCACCCAAGGGGACCTGCCTCCGTTATAGATTTGCACTTCAGAGGAGACTAGTAAGCAGCCTTGGTCCTGTAAACCCAAGTCTGGTCAGTGAAGGCCGTACCAGGATGCCTACAACCTGCCCACCAAACACTCAGCAAAGCCACGGTGCTACATAGTCTCTAGAACCGGGGGAAGCTTTGTCATTAAATTCTCGGAAGGGAATGCTAAGACAGAAAGCAGAGCCTAGAAGGAGGTGGAAAGTAGGGTGGACGGTGAAGGTATCTATGAGATCTCATGGGAGGAACCAACCTTCGTCTCTTGGATGTCCCTGTGCACATGTGACCGTGAGCTACCTTCCTTCCATTCCCCACCACCTAACTAAAGTTTTCTTTGTTCAGGAAGTAGAATCATGCAACTAAAAGGGAAAATTATAGTTTTGTCATGAAAAACTAGTCCAGGACTAACGGAGCCTTGGACTGGCCTCGTGACTTACGAAAGTTACTTAACCACCTTCCATGTGTTGCTTCAACTTTCTCATCTGTAAAGAGGACTAATGATGGTACCTACCAGAAGCATAGCAGTTGTGAGAATTCTAGAGTTCACTCATGTGAAGGGCTTAGGACAATTCCTAGTGCTGTTCTCAGAAAAATTTTGAGATATTATTGTTTTAGCTACCTTTTTTTTAAACAGCCATCTTCAATGACACACTGCTCTGAACAGTCTTATCCCATCACTGCCAACGCCATGCAGAGACACATTCCATGGGATGATAAAGATAAAATTGCTTGAACAGATCATGCCTCTCTGGTTAATCACCACCTTACTTACTCATTCAATAAATTGTGATTGCCTTTGTGACAGACACTGTTTACTTGGGCTAGAGTGGGGAATAAGGCAAAGTCCTCATGGAGTTTACATTCTTGTTGGAGGGACAGATAAGCAAGTACTTTAAGTATATAATATGTTGCCAGACGATGGGACATTTCTGTGGAGAAAAAGAAAGCTGGGAGGGAGGAAGGGAGTGATGGGGCATTGCTGTAGACGAGGGGGCAGTGGGTAGGCAGAAGGCCTTCACTGAAGTCTTCCTCGTCCATTGAATGGAAGTCTTCCTGGAAAGACTTGGTGGATCAGTCCTTGCAAACAGCACAGCAGATGCAAGGGACTTGGGATGGAAATGAGCCTGGTGGGTCCAAGGAAGTTAAGCAAGAGGACAGTTGTAACAGGAACCGAACGAGATGGAGGTATTCCCTCAAACAGAGCAGATGTAGGGCCTTGGAGGCAATGCTAATGGGTTTGAAGATCGAGGGGGCATCATCCCTCATTCTGGCCTTCTTTTTTTTTTCACAGATTGCCCTGGGGGTTCTCTCCTAGGCGATCACTTGATATTATGTGGCTTTTATCAGTGAGGTGGCTTCCTTCTGGGGTGCTGATGGCTAGAGCTTCTTCAACTTCCCATGGCAGTTCCTGTGAGTGGGGCATGATGTCTGTGCCCCAGGGTGGCCAGGTAAAGTAGGGGGACTGTCACATGCCCCTGAAAATGTTGCATTGTCACACATCTGAAAGCATCCCCCTTCCCCCACTCCCGCAACCAGGACCAGCTGTATAATTTGTGGGGCCTGATGCAAAATGAAAACGTGGACTCCTTATTTAAGCATTACAAATTTCAAGATGGTGACAGCAGAGCATTAAAACAAGCACACAACTATGCGGGCTGCATGCCCAGGAAGCCAGCTCTGCCTCCATCACTGTCCCACACTCACCCTCCCTGAGACCCGGGCATGGCAACCCTTTGCTTCAGGGGCTCCAGAAGGTCTTGAGAAGTCAGGTCTTTCCTCTCTTCTGCTTACAGTACCTTGTTTTCCCTAACTTAGGCCAATTCTGCTGTGCTTAAAATCACCCCTGTTCTTTGATGACCAAATAATCACATAGACATGTGCTCCCCTTTCCTTAATCAAAAGCTGGCTCCCCAAGCATTGCCCACACAACTAGCATTGCTGCTGGTAAGACTAAGCTGAGTTTGTTGCTTACTGCAGTAGGGGACAACGGCACCTTGCAAAACTGGGAGGGTCTCAGAGCGGGAAGGTAAGGTCAGAATTTATTGAGAATTAGAAGTTTGCTTGAAGGCCTTTATTTCAGTGCAGGTGTTTGATTGAGATTGGTTGAAAATACTGATGATGTCTAGAATTGATGGAAACAGCAGGGTTGAAAAAAATCTTAAGAGCCCACACTGTCAATGTTTTCAGTGGAAGTTGATGGATCTTTTGTGAAGTTCCTGTAATGAATAATCAAAACCAGTCAGTTACGGGGGTGCCTGGGTGACTCAGTCGGTTGAGCTTCCACCTTCGGCTCAGGTCGATCTTGTAGTTCATGAGTTCCAGCCCCATGTCGGGTTCACTGCTATCAGGACAGAGCCTGCTTCAGATCCTCTGTCCCCCTCTCTGCCCCTCCCCCGCTCGTGCTTGCTTGCTCTCTCAAAAGTAAACATTTTTTTAAAAATGTAAAAGGGCATCTGGGTGGCTCAGCCAGTTAAGTGTCCGACTTCAGCTGAGGTCATGATCTCACAGTTTGTGAGTTCGAGCCCCGCATCGGGCTCTGTGCTGACAGCTCAGAGCCTGGAGCCTGCTTGTGTCTCCCTCTCTCTCTGCCCCTTACATGCTTGCTCACTTGCTCTTTCTCTCTCTGTCTCTGAAAAATAAATAAAACATTAAAAAAAATTTTTTTTAATCCTACGCGGGCAGGACAGACCCAGAAGTGTAAAGGAGACAAGGGAATATAGCAAAGTTGGGTTACTCTAGACAGTAAGGCATGGTTTTGGTTCAGTGTCTAGGCTGAGTATGGGGTGGGCGATTGGGGGTCTCACTCAGAATGAGTGATTTCTCTTCAGCCTGGTGCCTTCCTGACTGGCCTGCCTCTGCTGACACAGACATGCTCAGACATGTCTGAGTTATCCAATGAGAATAGTCCAGAGTCAGGTAAGGAGACTGATGTCCTAAGGTCTCCTCCTATCATGGTAAGAAGACCCTGTTTTTCCTGGGGTAGAAATAATCACATTGCTGCCCTGAATTGGGGGTCTTTGCTTGCAGACAATGGACTGTTACAAGAATGGGATGGGGGAAGGGCAGGCAGGAGAAGAGAGAGAGGGCAGGGTCGCTGGAAGACCATCTCTATTACTGAGGTGGCGTGGGGGGGTGGGGTGGGGGGGAGGGTTGTTGAGAAAGAACAGATTTCTCCAACAGCCTTTTCAGTGGAAACAGAAAGACCCAGAATGTGGTGGTGACTTCACAGTGCTTGATTGCCATGGAAACTTAGGTAATTTCTAAAGCAGCTTCAAAAGCTTCCATCCCTATGGCTCTTCTAGGATGTTCTTACAGAGGTATGCAAGCTTCAGAGAAAGGGAACTTGTCAGGCAAGCCTCTGGCTCTTGAAATGAATCATAAATCAAAGAAAAATGCTGGTTCCTGAAATAAACGGAGAGACCCCTCCTAGTGGGCATAAAAGCTGCTCCTGGGGAAACAAAAGGGAGGAGCAGATATAAATGAGGAATTTCCTCTCTCCTGCCCTGGGGGATTAAGGACAGGTGAGAAGCTGCAGCAGAAATAGCCAGACCCAAGAAAGGGAGGAGGGGAGCTCTGTCCCCCGCCAGGTATCTTGTCACCCCCACCACTTGGATGGCTGAAATGCACTGTGTGAACACAGGAGTTAGGGTCCCCATGCTCTCTGGGTACCCAAAAGCTGACTTGACCTGGCCTGGATCAGTGAGCTGGGGGGCAGGGCGGGCAGGCACACCTGTGAACCCAGGGCAGCGTGCCCCTTGTGGATGGGATGGGGAGGGGCTTGACAAGGCTGGACTGTTCAGCTCTCTGCACCTTAGCGGGGGCTGGCAATGGCCTAGGGCGTACCAATGGGAAAGTGATTCCAGAAAAGCCCTAAAGCATTACTCTGGAAAGGGTTTATGAAGATGGCCCCAGGGAGGGTAAAGGAATCCTTTCCATCCTAACAGAATTTGGGCTTTGGGGAGGACAGGTGGGTAATGATGTGCATTTTATTCCCAAGTATAAAATAATTGGAGAATGAGGGCCTGTGTGAAGCTGTGCTACCTCCCAGACATTCTGGAAGTCTCCTGGTTTCAAATACACTTTCCTGTCATCAGATCCTGTCCCATACCACATGTCTTGACTTGGGCTTTGGAAAATACACTCTCCCTATCTATAGAAGCCATCAGAAGATCAAGGATGTCCAAGATGTGGCTGTGAAAGAGGGGAGCCCATTGCCACATTAATGAACCATTAGAACCCGTTCAGTGTGAATTATTCATTAAATAACCAGTTGTTAAGTACCCGCTAAGTACTAGGGTACTAGGCACTGTGGATGATAAAACTCAGTGTCTTGGGGTTGCTCACAATCTTCGAGAAGAATCAGACACCTAGGCCAATTAGTGTAATAATAGAGCTGTTTTCCTTTTAATGACAGACACCTTTAAATTGAAAAATGTTAAAAACAAAAGAATTCTGTGTCTGGATTTTCAGCAGCGAAGAAGACAAGGAGACTTCAATCTATCCATCCAGCTTCTTAGGGAAGAGGTGCTGGCCACACAGAAAAGGGCAGAAAGGGGGTCACTTATGAGTTGGGTGACACTTGAAGTTCACGGAGCTCCAAAGGGAGGGGATGGTCTCAGTGGACCTTCAAACCACCTGAAGAGGCAGCCCGGGGAAGGGAAGAGCTCACATTTCAGAGCATCTCTGCCATATCCTTGGTAGATCTTGTTCCAACGTTATTTTTTTGCATCTTCCCATCAGCCCTAATTTTGTAGAACTGGGCCTGGAGAGCCACAAAACAAGCACAGGGTCAGGCGATTAAGTAAATGGTAGAACCTTAAACTAAGGTCTTCAGACTAATCCCCACTCTTTTTTCTCTGTTTCTGGGACGCGTGGAATTAAAGAGAAGGATACTTGGTGAGCCCACCTGGGACAAAACAGCAGCCTGAGGAATTAACCAGCAAGGCAAATGCAGGCTTCCTGGCAAGACTTTGTTTATACCCGAGGCGCAGGGGTCCTCCTTGCCCCCACCAGCAAGGCGGAGGGCTCCTCTTTGCCCCCCACCAGTGGTAGGCAGGTGTTCGTTGGGGGGCAAGACAGGAAGAGAGGGGTAGAGAAGCCATGAAGGGAGTCACTTCTACTACCAAAGTGTTACCAAAAGCATCAGGTCCAGATGCGATGAAGGTTAGCCTCAATTTCACCATCTGCCAAATAGTACCTGCCTTCTAGGATTGTGCTGAGAAATAACTGAGAAGTGGAACACACTGAACATGGTCGGCCTGTAATAATAGCACTTCCTACGTTTTTACTCATGTGTGCTCAGTTTATCACTGGCTCTTACCTTCTTTGGAGTTGCTAGTGCTGGCTTAGAGAGTTTAAGTACCTTGCCCGAAGTCACATAGTTTCCAGACCAAGGATTCCACCTCAGATCTATTCCACTCTGAAGCCTGGGTTTGTACTTACCATGCAGTGCTCTCTCTCAAATCAAAATTAAGTTGTTGACACATTTATGAGCCTCCAGCAGCTCATCACCTGCTGATAGGGTAAGAGCTGACTCCGTACAGACCTCTTGTCATGGTAGATGAAGACTACTGTTCTTGGTGGGGGGGGGGGGGCGGAAAAGATGAGCCTGATTCTGTTCAAGGGATATTTCCTAGAGGAATAGGAAAATGAGTCTCTTTGGCTGAGGGCCTTACCTTTTCATATGCTCTGAGACCAAAGACAAAGCTTGGGGCTCATGTAGCAAAAAGAATAATCTTATCACTTCTATAGCTCTGCACCAACCTCCCTCATCTCTTGAAGTCTGGTTTCTGTTCCCACCATGTCACAGAAACTGCTTTCTTGGAGACCTGCTTCCTCCTGGCTGTTTTGCCCGTCACCTATCCTTGAACCTCCTCTTGCTGAGCTCCTGTGGATTTACCTGTCTCTGGTTTTCAGACTCTCTTGTCTTACATGACAGCACACTCATGACTTTTCCTTTTTCCTGGGCCTTTTCTGCTTCCTTTGCTCTTTGCTTCACCTGTAAATCTGACCTTCGGTGTTCTTTTCTTTTTCCCTACACACATGCCTCCTTGGCACCAGTATCTCCTCACACAGTGGTAATGATCTCTGCACAGACGAGCCTGGAAATGGTATGGAATGGCCTGTTCTGAGCTCCAGCCTCGTGTTTCTAACTATTCACTGGACATCTCCACCCTTCTGGAAACTCAAACATGCCTAGGACTAGACTTGCGCTTTCTCTGTGTATGGTATGCATGTGCTTTATGTTTCTGGCCTATATGTTAAGTGCCCGGCTTACTGCAGGTGCCTGACAAGTATCAGCTTCTGTCCTTTCCTTTCCCCTAATGAAATGAGCTGCTTTTCTGGCCTTCCTCAGCACGGGGAATCTCCCAGTCACTTCTGAGTCATTGTTCACTTTTGCAGTGTCACCTGTACCTTAGCAGCAATTGTCAACATCTGCCAATATTTCCTGTGCCGTATTCTGTGTGGCTTTTTCATCCATATCCACTCCCCGAGTGCCACCGGGGCCCTTCTTACTAAGGCAGAGTGGTGGTCACTCAGCCCTTGGTGGACACCTCTGACCCACCACTGAGTCACCAAACTCCCAGTGTCCATTTTCTCATCTGTAAAACTGAAACAGAGCTGCCTACCCTCTATGGTTTTTGTGTGGATGAAATGAAATAGTATACAGGAAAAGCAATCTAGCAGAGGAAAAGTATCGCATAGATGTTTATCTCTTCTATTTGCCACTTAATTCAACTTTTACACCACTCTGCCTTTCTAAAAATACACCTTGTGGGGCATCCGGGTGGCTCAGTTGGTTGAGTGTCCGATTTGGGACTCAGGTGAGCTCAAGCCCCACATTGGGCTCTGTGCTGTCAGCATAGAGCCTGCTTCAGATCCTCTGTCCCCCTCTCTCTTTGCCCCTCCCCCACTCGTGCTTTCTCAAAAATAAACATTTAAAAACATAGATAAAATAAAAATATGCCTCCTGCTACGTCACTGCTCTGGTGAAAACATTCTGTGGCTCCATGTCTGTCGGCGGCACCAGCCGGGAGTTGAACGTTGACCACAGTCTTGCCTCAGACTCCATTTCAGCCACATATCCTGGGCTTCCTCTAGACCACTTGCCGTTGCCCACCTCCAAGCCACCTTGCTAGGCTTGCCGATGGCCTCCACTTCCTCGAGGCTCAGTGTGCACTCAGCATCTTCTAGAAACTTTTTTTTTTTAATATGAAATTTATTGTCAAATTGGTTTCCATACAACACCCAGTGCTCATTCCAACAGGTGCCCTCCTCAGTACCCCTCACTCACCCTTCCCTCCCTCCCACCCCCCCATCAACCCTCAGTTCTCAGTTTTTGAGAGTCTCCTATGTTTTGGCTCCCTCCCTCTCTAACCTTTTTTTTTTTCCTTCCCCTCCCCCATGGTCTTCTGTTAAGCTTCTCAGGATCCACCTAGGAGTGAAAACATATGGAATCTGTCTTTCTCTGTATGACTTATTTCACTAAGCATTACACTCTCCAGTTCCATCTACGTTGCTACAAAAGGCCACATTTCATTCTTTGTCATTGCCACATAGTACTCCATTGTGTATATAAACCACAATTTCTTTATCCATTCATCAGTTGATGGACACTTAAGCTCTTTCCATAATTTGGCTATTGTTGAAAGTGCTGCTATAAACATTGGGGTACAAGTGCCCCTATGCATCAGCACTCCTGTATCCCTTGGGTAAATTCCTAGCAGTGCTATTGCTGGGTCATAGGGTAAAACTTTCTGAATCAGCTTCACTAAAACCAGACTCTGCCTCTGAACTCAGACATCACTTTGTACCATTTTGATGGCACTCACCTCATTATGAGTATCCTGGGAGCAGAAATCTAGATAATTTCCTGTCTCCCCTCTGGGTCAAAGTCTCCATGGTAGCAGGGGGCCGCTTCCTTATTGGCTCCTCCTGTTGTCATTTTGCTCTTATTTCATTTAAAAGAGAGCATGCGTGCAAGTGGGAGTGGGGCAGAGAGAGAATCTTTAGCAAGCTCAGTCCAATCTCACGACCTTGAGATCATGACCTGAGTCAAAATCGAGAGTCAGATGATGTTCAGCCAACAGAGCCACCCAGACACCCCAGCTCTTCCTTATTTTAAACCTTAGGGGCACTTGGCTGGTTCAGTCCATTGAACATCCAACTCTTGATTTCAGTTTATGTCATGATCCCAGGGTCATGGGATCGAGTCCCACATCAGGCTTCACACTGAGCATGGAGTCTGCTTAAGATTCTGTCTCTCCCTCTGTCCCTATTCCTGTTTATGCGGTCTCTCTCTCTAAAGTAAAACAAAACAAAACAAAAACACCTTAATATGTTTTCTCCAAACTTTGACTTTTTGGACTTGGGTTCTTTCTGCTAAAGTAACGTAAGGTAAAGTCAGGACCATCTTCCTCCAGAGGTCCTTCAAATATTTGAAGACAGCTCTATTGCACTTCTTAATTATTTGCTTTACAAACTAAATTCAACTCACTAAACATTAATTGAGTGCCTACTGAATGCTAGTCATGTGGTAGCACCCAGGACATACATACAAAAACATGGATGGCTCCTGTCCTTAATGGCCACCCAGGCCGTGGTGGAGGCAGATGACCAGTGCCATAGCAGAGGGCCGGTGGGTGCACAGAGAAAGAGGATTTTTCTGTGCTGAACACTCAGGAGCAGCCTCAAAGGGAGGTAGTGATTGAGGCCGAAGGAAGAATCAAGTCAACTTGCCCTTACTGTTGTCCTCAAAGGGCTTTCATGCCATCGATCACCTGAGCCTGCACAGAGACTAAGAGTTGGCCACTTTCCAGAAGCAGTATGCCAAGTTTTTATCCCTTCTCGTTTAGGATTTCACATGTCATTAATACATTTCCGTTTTTTATATATCTCTGTGTAACTAAACTCGGTCGTGAATGAAGCAAAAAGAAAAAAATCCCTTTATCTAAAAATGCTTAAGCTGCTTTATGTGAAGGTAAAATATAAGTCTAGTATGATATTTGATCCCCTAATTTTGGCCGTGGCTAGAGAGGAATGCCAATAGCTGTGTCCTTCCCACTTCCCCTGCTAACAAAACCTAGGAGCTTCTTAAAGATTCGGCCACTTTTCCAGGCTACACTTCATTTAATGAAACTACCCCTTCGGGCTCAGCTCTTAACGTTTTCAGACAAGTTCCATTGCAGTCACGTTTCCCAGAAGCCTCTGGGTCACAGCTGCTTCTGGTCCCTAAGTTAGTATGGCCAAGGGGAGGTTGGACAGTGTTCTTTCCTTTGATCTCAGCATTCCCATCAGGGTCCATAAAGTAGGAAGCTTCTCTCTTCAGGAGGACAAGCTACCTTTCAAAGCTCTCTTCAAGTCCCAAGAGAAGAGGGGACTGACTTCTCTGGTGTGGTTGGGTCAAGAGGCCGAGCTTGTGGGACCTCAGCACCACCTGGGTCCTCTGCCCCTGCTTGCTCCTCCATTGGGCAGAATTCCTGGGTTGAGGCCCCAGGCCCAGGCTGGCATCAGGAGGCTCACCAGTGTGAGTCAACACTTCTAGGTGAGTGCATCTGCTTTGTAAACCTCCATGTTCCTCTAGGAAAATCATCCTAAAATGTCAGCCTGAGGGAAGGTACAGGTGCACTTGAATGTGGCCACGGTTGCCATGCTAGCCTTATAAAGCCGACATGTTTTTGCCCTGTCAATCTCCTTCCTGTGACTCTTTCCTAACTAGAGAATGGATTCATCAAGCAAAGATGAGTAATTATCACTCTCCAAATCTCCAAGAGAAAAGAGGAAAAAGAGGTGCCCAGGCTGAGACCCGTTCATGAGCCAGGAGATGCTGGTGGGAGAGAAGACCCCTTTGACAGGCTGGGATCCACACTGAGCTCCTGCGGGTCCTGTTCTGGCCACCAGCTTCCTCTGTCCACGGGGTTTAGTTTCTGGCCAACTGGGAAGTTACAAAGAGTCTTACTGAAAGAAAGTTAATGCTGTGATCTTGATTCGTTGCCTTTCTTGAGCTGCCCACCCTACACCTCATAGAAAACCTCTGTTCCTCCACAGAAGCTCACCCCTCTAAGTGGCCCAGATAAGGAGCAAAGCCATGTTATGACAGGTTATGATAGGTTTTCCAAGTTCTCTGAAGAATTCAGCAACAAGAGTTATTACCTGAGCCGTGAGTCTGTGTGGTACCCAGAACATCCTTGGGGCTGCACTTAGTCATGACAGGGGCTCCTCTCCCAATCTCATCATCTAGTCAATAAGTCTGATTGAATGAATCACCACCGAGTAGAGAGCCCTACGAGGGAAGAAGCTTCTGTGCTTACAGTCCAGTTCCAGAGACAATCCACATGCATGAGAAATGAGAGACAACATAACAAGCATCAGAAGCGTGGATTTGAAATTACTGGCTCCCATACTTGCTGTGTGACCTTACACAATCTACTTAACCTCTCCATGCCTCACTTCCCTTATCCAAACCTCATAAAGTTGCGTTGAGGATTAAAAGAGCTAACATTAAAAGCATTTGAAACAATGCCTGCCACATTATAAATATTACATATCAGTGTTTGATCCATGTGAAACTATATATGTGTTCAGTGACCCAGCGATGAGGTGACATCATCTCAAAGAAAGGCCGGGGCAAGCTGACAAATGTGCCAGGCATATGGAAACATAAACCACACCATGTGGCAGGCTCGCCTGATCTTCTGACTCCCACCCTAAGCCTCTTCCTCTCCTAATTAACATGGCATTGGCTTGGATCAGATAGGGCAGAAGCCTGGGAGATTTCTTTCAGGAGCCAATTTCTTCCAGGCACTTAAACAGCTGGGTCCCAATCCTTCCACATTTACAATCATGGCAATTTAGAGCAGAGCCTCATATGCACATTGATGTCGAGTAATGACATCTAATGGTCTCATCCACCAGCCCTTCTGTGCATGTCAGGAGGTGAGAAGCAGTAACTTCTCTCCAAGTGGCTCACATGTGACAAAATAACCGGTAACTAGTCCTAGAGCAGTTCAGAGAGAAGGGCACCTACTTAGCCCAATACCAAGAGTCAGGGAATCGCTTAACTGGAAGGACTGTAGAGATCTGGTTCCATCCTCTGTATTGTGTGGTTGAGGGATCATGGCCCAGAGAGGTGAAGTGATTTGCCCACTTCATGGGCAGAGAGGAGACCAGAACTCAGATGTTCTGATTCTTGGTGGAGTTCTCTTTCCACTATGCATAATCCCCTGTTGGCTGCAGTTCTCCTACTGGGAAGCTGGTACAGGCTGCCTTGGTGGACCTCTGGGCCAGGAGAGCCTTAGACCACCAAGACAGGAGTTTGTAGGTAATGATACATCTACTTGTGCCGGCTTCATGCTGGCCCTGGGGGGTGATGTGGCTTTTTCTGCAAATGCCTCGTGTACTACTTTGGAAGACCAATGAGTAGAGCAACCAGGAATCAGAGATGATCTTCAGGAGGTTTTGAATTCCTTCAAGCATTGTCCCGAGCAAGAAACTCAGGACAAGATCGCCCTCCATCCTAGAGGTTCTCCAAGTTTGCTCTGTGGACCATTGTCATTCATCAGAAAGAGTTGGCCTAGAAAGAGAAGGAAAGAAAAGAGAAGCAGCGGCAGGAAGATGGCATGCGCTAAGTGGCTTTACTCTTGGAAGCTCACTGTTCACAGCTTGAGAATGTTCCTTTCTGCACAGCTGTAGATGCCACTCTCAGTTTAGTCAGGAAGCCAGTTGGATCCCACCAACTCTCAGCTCTGAACCAAGACCCAGATGGATAGGAAGCTCCAAAGATTCACATTGAGAAAGATGTGATGTTGTACTCTTGATTCATTGTCTTCCTAGGACTTTTCTCACCCGTAGATATGTGCCTGCCATATAGAAAGCTCATAGCTCTCCACGGACCACCCACCTCAGATATTCCCAACTTTTTGCTCCATGAAGCATGAAATATCCAAGGGCAGGTGGGCAAAATATAGATATATGTATAACTCACATCTATATGTGCATGTCTGTAATCACAACCTCAAGAGGAGTAGAAGATACAACACCCAAGATTTGGCTTATATCAGGTGCTTATGTCTGAATGAATCATGGCTTTCCCATGAGAACAAATGGTGGTGGATTTTAACAGAAGGAAGAAAGGAAATTGTCATGCAGACTAAAAGTAATAAAAATATAGCTCTCACAGTCCACTATATAGTAGATGTTTAATGAATAAGTGTGGGATAACTGTAGATGGCACCTCTGTGTTCCAGAGGAACCAGATCAGAAGCTTTGTGGCACCTGTAAAAGGTCCCCAACTCCTGTTAAATAGTGATCCCAACACTGCTATCAGGGTTGCTCCCTTTTACCCATCCTGGTTGAGCCACAGGCTTACAAGCTGCTTTGCAAACCCACCAAGGTTATCACATGACCTCTGCTGGCTGCCATAACCTCTCTGAGCCCCCTCTGAGGATGATCCTTCTCAGAAATGTATTCTGAGATCTTCCAAATGCCATGGTTCTGGTTTAACCAAGTCCATAGAATGAAGAGTCCTGAGTGAGCTCTTCTTCTGGTTTCTGTCAAGGGCCGTTTTTTCCTGGTGTAGTATTTACCCTGGAGCAGGGCTGGGGGGAAATGGAGTGGGTGATGGAGACTGAAACAGCAGTCACATTTTTTTTCTCGTCCTCCAGGACGATTTTTCTTCACCCTCACTTAAAGCCTTCCATTTCTAATATTATACCTTACATATAGAAAGCAATTTTAACTTCTGTAAGCCTTTTCACATTTATTATTATCGCTTTTCAAAATAATCCTGCAGAGAGTGTATTATTCCAATGCTGAATTTCTGTGAATACAAAAACGCTTCCTGAAACCCAAGGTGCCCACTAAAACAGGGGTAGGTGAGCACATGCGTGGGTGTGCAAACCCCTCAGCCATCGCAGAACGGTATGGGAGGATGAAGGGTGGGAGGACCGGGCATGGTGTCGCCTTCCTTCCCCTCTAGGTTTCAAAGCCCATATTTTCACTGGAAAGCCCTATAGCCTGGAAGTCCATTTCTCCCAGTGACATGGAGTTTCATGCTTGGTGCTGTGTGTAATGCAAGAGACATCACTACCCACCACTTCTGGAGAAAATGACAGTCTAGCTGAACACAAACTAGAATGGAGAACAAGAGGGGGGACCCTATAATTGTCAGGTTGCCTGTTCCAGACCAGAAAAAATGAGAATAATCTTAATGCTAGGCATGTTCAGGGAAGGCTTCTTGGGAGACGGGACTTGGCTTGGACCATCAGGGGTGGCTATGTGGACTCTGGGTAGACCGGGAGGACAGCGGAAATGTCTGTCTCCAGTCAAGGTCAATGGACAGAGGTTCTTTGATCTCAGTAAATTCCCACCACAAAAAGCATGTGGACATCCACCAACGGCCTCTTCATTTGTTCAGCCCTTTAGATATTTGCCCAAGTTTGCAAAGGCTCCATCCTTGGCGTAGAGGCCGCAAGAGCCACGGCTCTTAAGATCAAATCTAAATCTACACCCAAAAGAATAAATGGATTGGTGGGTATTGAGTGAGAGTAAGCACAGATAACATAGGTGAGGAAGATGAGGTGGGGTCCAAAAACCAGAAGATGCCCAGCACCTGTTGTTTTATAGGGCTATGTTGAGATGCCTGTTTTAGCTACAGGGTGACTATAAAGTCGGGAAACGTAGGTGATCTTATTTTATTATGGATTGTAATGATATGGTAATAAGCCACTTATTATGTATTCACCTGTTGCATTAGATTGCTAGGGCCACCAAGATAAAATTCCACAGACTGGAGGGCTTAAACAAGAGAAATTTATCTTCCCACAGTCCTGGAGGCTGAAAGTCCAAGATCAGGGCATCAGTGGCGTTGTCTCCTCTGAGGCCTCTTTCTGACACACAGCCACCCTCTTGCTTGCCCCTTCACGTGGCCTTCCCTCTGTCCACACAGCTGGCTGGTGTCTCTTTGCATGTCCTAATCTTTTCTTGTAAGGACACTAGTCAGTTGGCATTAGGGACCACCCTAACAGCCTCATTTTACCTTTATTAGCTCTTTAACAGCCCTGTCTCAGATATAGTCACATCCTGAGGCACAGGGGTCAGGTCTTTAATGTACAAAGCTTGCAAGGACACAATTCG
Source organism: Panthera uncia (assembly GCF_023721935.1). Lineage (NCBI taxonomy): Eukaryota > Metazoa > Chordata > Mammalia > Carnivora > Felidae > Panthera > Panthera uncia. The sequence continues at coordinate 150,156,336 of NC_064816.1, forward strand.
GTCCGTGACACCAGTGCTTCCGGATTTGGAGGCCACCCTGTGGATATGCAAAAACCAAAGCATAAGACTCCAGGTTCTATGTTAGGAATCTGGAAGCATTGTCTTTAGAACCGATACCAACCTGTATGCACGGGCCAGTCCCTTTCAGTGCTTGAGCTGGGGATGTTGCATTACCATGGCATGATTATGCCCAAAGAACAGCCTTGTAGCACGTAGGCACGACCCCGGGAACACACACGCTGCTTGCCCCGGAGGGTGGGGGTGTGGCGGCACGCCTGCAGTGTCTCTGCCTGGAGCGTTTGCACAGCTTCCAGAATGATGGATGGTTGTGTCCGAACTCAGGGCGCCATGCCTCACAGTGTGTTCTCGGGGGCCTGTCACCACTCCATGCCTCATCCCAACGAACCCTTAAGGCACCCTGGATGGAAAACCCCACGTGACCTGCCTGTTGGCTGCTGCTGATGCGATGGTGTATCATTCAACCGTAATTTATATTCCGTGCAGGTCTGAGCAAAGCTATAAAGAGCTCTTGAGAGCTCAATGCTGCCGAGGCATTTAATCTCCGCAAAGGAAGGGTTTAGTGGACACCAGCTTCCTAGGGTGCATTCGCTGCTGCTGGAGGAGGAGGGATCCTTTTTCTGTTTGCTGATTTGCTTCTTTATGGTTTTAAAGATCAGAGAGGGGCTCACGGGGGAGTGTCTGAGGGAGGACTTGGGCTGCTCCCCAGATGTCCCTGACCTGCACGCCCACGAGGGCACCTCTGCAGTCACCACTTTGCAGCAAGCTAGTGGGCTCGGGTCAGACCAGGGGCTCTTTGGCCACGAAGCCACACAGGAACGTGGGAGGGCCAGGGATACACAGACGTCATTCCTCATTCCCAGGAGCAGAAAATGTCACGCAGATGGATCTCCTGCCCCAGAAAGCTGCAGAAATTATGTCCAGTGAAGTTTTGGGTACCACTTGGCCCCATAAGGAATAGACATTTGGGAAGGTGCCTGTGCACCGAATATGTAACTGCCCTGGATTCCTGGGAGAACCTTCTCGAGGCCTTCAGTTTCCTGGCTCGTGGCCTCTTGAATTAATAAGAGCTTTGCTGCTGCCTAATCTGAGGCCTCAGTTTTGATGCGATTTCTACACAGGTCCATTGCTGTGGCATTACTACCGAGACATCTCTGACGGTCCCTACAGGGAGGCAGAGACACACGTCCTCCCCTCCCTGCCCGTGTGTGCTAACACAGCAGCCGCCACACAGGGAGGCCCAGGTCACACCCTACACACCTGCAATCCGTGCTCCAGGGTGTGCTGAGCAGGAAGCTTCCACCAGAACTCTGAAGAGCTGCTTAAAAATAATTGAACTTTAAGGTGGTGCTGGGATGGGACCATTATTGGGCTGCTGATTAAGTGTTCCTGGGCAACATTTCAGGGTGGCAGACTTAGCTGCCAGCCCCCAACCCCAAACAATGCAATCCCAGCATGGTGTTTTCTTAACATTAGCAACACATTCCAGGCATCGGAGTCTCCGTCCTTGCGCTGGGTGAAGGCATTATGTCTAATTGAATTGACAAGCAAGGATTACTTTGTGTCATTGCTGCAGTATCACTGATTGGGACCCGAGTGGGGAGGACTGTGAGGGAGCCTGTAGGAAGGGTGACTGATGTGTCCCACTTAGACCAGGACTTTCTGGTTTGAGGATAAAAATCCCACGTTCCAGGGACACACCCCTGTCCCCCCCGACTCCCAGGCAAACTAGGATGGGTGTTCACCCTACTAGGGAAGCAAGGCTTCCAAAGAATAAAGAAGTCAGGAGCTTACAGGAACTTGGGCTGGAAACCTGTAGCCAGGGAATACCTTGACCATCCATACTGTGTCCCTGGGGTTGGGGACACATAATGACATAGTACAGGGTGTCACATAATATCACATAATCCTATGAATCGGTCGTGTCCTGGTGGTAGCTGAAGTTGGAGACGAGGGTGAAGTTGCCAGAAGGAGGGACTTGGCAGAAGAGGGGAGCTGGGAACCTTGACTGTACAAAGACTAGAGGAGGAGAAGTCCCTCTGAGGGACAGACAGGTGGCATGGAGCTGGGATCAAGAGGCAGCTCGGAGACCCAAGGAAGAGATGTCAAGCAAGGGAAGTTGTCCAACAGAGAAACTGAAGCTCAGGGTTGGGGGGCGGGGTGCAGGGAGACTGGAATCTAATATCTGGCAATGCAGGGAGTGCTAATTAGAGATGGCAGCCATGTGGAGGAGGTGGATGGGGAAGCTGTGTTTGGTGTTGGCAGGCCGGGCGGAAGCCGTCTCCTCCCTCGCCCCCACTCGAGTCTCAGCTGTGCCTGGAGCCAAGGGGACTGGGGACGGGGCGGGCAGCAGGCCCTGTCCTCGGCCTGCCGGGGACTGACAGGACACAGGCAGGTGCGACCAGGGCGGGGCCGGGGGTTACAAGGTGGTCGTGAGTCCTGAAGGGGCTTCAGGTGGGAACGGTCATTAAAAGAAACAGGTGGTTTGTTTGTACAATAAGAAGGAAACATGATGTTTACGTAGTTCCTCCCACCTGTTGGCCGTCCTTTCCAGGTGGGGTTTGCAAATAGGGACACGAGAGGGGACTGGAGAGTGTTCCCTCCACGCCAGGGGGTCTTCAAGCGCGGGCTCTCAGGGTTCCAGGGGGTGGTGGCTTCTCTTCTAGCTGGACTTCCTGAACTCCGGGTCCTTGCGAATGAGGGTCCTGTCACAGAGAGGGGTAATTAGAGTTCGTTTCTCTTCCAACCAGCTGGCGAGTCGGGGCTGGCTGCCTGGAGGGCGGGGCTGAGTAGGAGTTGGAGGCCCCTTCCAGAGCCAGCAGCGATGAGAGCGGAGACCTATTAGCTTCTGCCGCCGAAGGCATAGACTTGCAACTACGGGGGCAGCCATCGGACTTTGCTGTCCAAAGCTTAGTCCCTGTAATGACATACCTTGAGGCCCCCTTGTGAATGGATGAGCCCAGTGCTTTTCAGAAATGCTGAAATCACTGGACTCCTTTCTTCAAATGGAATTTCACATGGACTCACATCAAAGCAGGGCTATTCTGGCCAAAGAGAGGAGAGAGGGCTGGATCCTCTTCTACTCTCTCTCCCTCTCCTGAGAACCTCCATGGGGCACAGCTGGAAAACCACTGGGGAGGCACAATTTTAGAAGGAGGCCAGGGAGGATCTCTCTGAGGGGGTGACATTTGAGATCTGAGAAGAGCTAGAAAAAGGGCGTCCCAGATGAGAGAACAGCAAGTGCAAAGTCCCTGGGGTGGGTAGACGGTTAGCTAGTTTGAGACACAGAATGCTCTTTTCTGTGGCTAGAGTGTGGGGGTCAAGGTGAGAAATGAGGCCAGATGGGGAGGCAGGGTCTACTGAGATAAGGTTCTATGGTCAGGGTAAGGAGTTGGGTTTGTATTCTGAGTGTGATAGGAAGCTATTGGAGGGTTTTAAGCAGGGGAGAGAATTATGATTTGATTACATTTTTAAAATATCACTGGCTGCTCTACGGGGGCAAGAACAGAAGGCAAGACAGCAGTGACTTGTTACGGCCTCTCACGTGAGAAATGATGGAGGCTGGACAAGGCTAGAGCAGTGAGCAGTTGGGAAGTGAGAAGCTCTGTGACAGGGGCACACGGGCCTGCCTTGTCATCTCTGCATAGAGACCCGGGGCAAGGAGGGCACTGAGGGCAAAGGAGGGACACGCTCCAGACCAGGTGAGGCCCCCCACTTCTGTGTACTGTCTGCGGGAATTCTGTTCTTTGCCTGGGAAACCTTCCCTGGCCCAGCTTGATTGTCTCTGTCAGAGATTGACCCTAACCACCCACTACGGGGTATTCCTCCTCTTCCTAAAGACGGCTGGATGATGGGGGGGGGGGGGGGAACCTCACAGTCATCTGCTCTGCTCCCCATCTTCCTGCTGGAAGCGGGGGCAGGTAGAGGCCCAGAGCTGGCTCTAAACTGCAGCCTCTGGGTCCGGTTCTGTGGTCACAGCATCCTCAATTCTATCGCCGACTAGATGAGAAGCTTGTTTAAAAAATCTCTTTTAGTTTAGATTTAAAGATTCTTAAGAACAGGGATCATATCTTATTCTCCTTTTTATCATCTAGCATAAACACAGTTCTACAAATACTTGCTGATGAGCTGTGTTGCGTCACAGAGCCCACAGCCACAGGGATGTCCCCCTCCCGCTCCCACACCAGGCCTGCCGTCACCGAGACGTGACAATCATATGGGCACTGTCCCTGCCTCCCTGGCCTGCTTTCCACCTGATGTTTCTTACAGCCAGGTCTGGAGCACACAGCAGAGCCTGGCTCCAGAGGGAAGAGCTCGGGGCAAAGTTCTTTTCATTTAACTGCTCCATTCTGACTGCAGTTAGTCTAGGAATCTGATTGGAATTAGGCCCAAACCCCAAACCACGGGCGGGGGGGATTCCTAAGAAGATGTGACGCTGCATTATTTCTTGGATCCTCGCCTATCTCTCAATAAGTGCTCATGAGGAACAAAATGACACATTCAAGAGACCTAGCCCCAGAGGCTCCAGTCTACTGCTGTGGGGGACGGGAGGACCTCACACTGTACTTTGGGTAAATGAGGGGAGACTGTCCTATCCACTACCATCCATGGTTTCCAGCAGGAGCCTTCGGAATCTGTCTTCACTCTGCAGAGAACCCCAGAGAGCTGTGGGGGTGGTGGTGGGGGGGTGGGGGGCGGGGTCTGCACCCTACACTCACCATTTAGTCGCCAGTTTACAGGTCTGAGAGTTTAGTTCATCATCTGAGAAAACTGGGACAGTTAGGGTACTCGGCCACCTTTGTCCCCATCTCCTCTACTCTCTGGGATTCAAGGGACTCAGTGGGTGTTTGTCAAAGTCTGTTGTTAGGCTGAGGAACAAGGGCAGAACATCATTCATTCAGTCCATTGATGGAGGATCTGCCATATACATGTGAATATCCATTAATTACTAATTAATATCCATTAAT
>NC_064816.1:150161330-150248308 GCF_023721935.1 Panthera uncia
CCATATACATGTGAATATCCATTAATTACTAATTAATATCCATTAATTACTAATGTGCATTTTCAAATTTGAATTTACAAGTACAGAGATATGTAAAAACGATTAAGTTTGGGGCGCCTGGGTGGCGCAGTCGGTTAAGCGTCCGACTTCAGCCAGGTCACAATCTCGCGGTCCGTGAGTTCGAGCCCCGCGTCAGGCTCTGGGCTGATGGCTCGGAGCCTGGAGCCTGTTTCCGATTCTGTGTCTCCCTCTCTCTCTGCCCCTCCCCCGTTCATGCTCTGTCTCTCTCTGTCCCAAAAATAAATAAAAAACGTTGAAAAAAAAATTAAAAAAAAAACGATTAAGTTCTTGATTGTAACAGAAAACAGTAGCCTTATGTGGAAACAGAACCTGTTTCCAGTCTTCTCTCTTTTTCACACACAGTTTCCTAACAAGTCGCTTAGATGGTTGGCTCAAAGGGCCCTCTTTCGTGAGACCCCTAGAAGTTTTCTCCCGTCAAGGGCAATATGGACAAGCACTAACAGAAATTTCAAAAGGTTCCAAAGTCACAGAAGAGCGGATAGGAAGTTAAGGCTAGAAGATCCCCTATTAACTCCATTAACGTAACCCAACAAGATGTATGCTATCCACAGACTGGGCCATTTCCAATTGGTAATTAGCTCCACACAGACCTAAGCTCTTTACTCTCAACGTAGCAACCACATCCTTTGTGTCCTGTCCACTGTACTTGCAGAATACACGATTAAAACAGCGTGTGTCAACATTTTTCAGCTACTGGCAACTCAGGAAGATCAAAACTACTCGAGGTCAACCTTCTCCCCCAGAACAAATCACTGGATTTAATCGGGAGGATAGTGTACCTTTTGATGATAAGGAGTGTCTCCATTTCTTTACAGCATCTTGTAGATTTATATAAAATCAGTGGGTGACCTCCTCACATACAGAGCTTCAGTTTATAGGATGATGATTCAATCCACATCTCTAGCTCAGAACTTTTTATCAGGCTCCAGATCCATGGTGCCAAGTACCTCGCCATCTCAACGGCAGCTCAGATTTGAACTGAGCACACATGCATGCACGTGCGCGCGCGCACACACACACACACACACACACACACACACTTTTCCTGTCCTTAATCTAAGTTTTAGCAGATTGTATCTGTGCACACTCAGGTTCCCAAGCCAGGCAGTAAAAGGAGCCTTCTTGAGGCACAGAAGGCCAGCTCTGGTTTGTTGGCATTTGGATTATTTGAAACTGGTGTCACACGCAGCTTTTCTTTAGTTCTCACACTTCCAGCTTGTCACCCTCTAGTTGGCCTTGCCCCACAGGCTGCCCCCTTCCTTCTAGACCACCTTTCCTCTTCCCCTCACCTGGCTCTGTCTCAAGGTTACACAAAGGCCCTCTGCCCTAACCCAAGGGTCCCACCAGCCTGGTCAACGGAAGTCACCTGACGAACCAAAAGTTTCCCATCCTCTTCCCCAAGACATGCCGACTCAGCAGGACCGAGGTGAGACCTAGTCCGTGTAGATATTATCATAGAATTCCATCTGAGCCCCAGTGCACAGCAGGAGAGACTGGGTTGCTTTGTTAACTCCCTGAAGTTTGGGACCCCTGCTCTGCCAGGTAATGATGCTGCCACACGTGTTTGTACATAGTGGCTGTCACTACACATGCACACGTGTGCACAATCCCATACACACACTGTGCACAAATGCATGCACGAGCATGCACATATACATACACAGAAACACTGCACAGGCACACATAGGCACCCATTTTATTTCTGGGGCTCCTGAGCCCAGGTCCCCCCTGACACATCACTTTACGTTGCCTCTAGAAGGAGTGTTCACTGAACAGGTATTCACTGCGCCCTCCTCCCTCCACGCCAGCCCCCATCTCCCTTCTTCCAGGTCCTTGTAGCAGGCTCCTTCGCGGTCTTTGGGAATGCAGATCGGAGCCACCAAAGTGCCTCAACACCTTCTTTCACTCGGCCTAATGTTCAGACCTCTCAGCCCAAAAAGCAGTGTTCACCGCGGATCTGAGGCTCACTTTGGCCCCTCCAACTGCCACGTCTCAGCTCCACCCTTCGCCACGTGCACATCTTTGTATTTAAATCTTTGTTCCTAGGTGGGATTCCTTTCTTAATCTAGAAGGAAGTCACTAGGTCAAATGTATAAATATTTTGAGGATCACTTTCCTGTAAGGAAACACCAGCTTATATCTCCCCCAGAGTCTATGGGATGGTCCATTTTGCTGCTTCCTCACTAGGTTTGGAAATAATCATTAAAAAGCAAGACGAAAACCCAAACGGCACCGATTCGATTATCTTCTGTTACTATGTCTTTATTTTCCAAGTCTCTGATTATTGGCACAATTGGGCATTTTTCACATTTATTGCCCGTTTGTCTTTTTTTCTCCGTTCTCTGAACGTTGGACTATTAAGTTTCGTCTTTCTCTACTAAAACCTTTTTCTAACTCAGTGGTCCCAAAGTGTAGTCACTGGACCGGCAGCATCAGCATCACCCGAGAGCTTGTTAAAAGTCTAAATTCGGGGCGCCTGGGTGGCTCAGGCTGTTAAGCGTCCCACTTCGGCTCAGGTCACGATCTTGCGGTCTGTGAGTTCGAGCCCCATGTCGGGCTCTGGGCTGATGGCTCAGAGCCTGGAGCCTGCTTCTGATTCTGTGTCTCCCTCTCTCTCTGCCCCTCCCCCATTCATGCTCTGTCTCTCTCTGTCTCAAAAATAAATAAAAACGTTAAAAAAAATTAAAAAAAAAAAAAGTCTAAATTCTCAGGTGCTACCCAGACCTACTCACCAGAAGCTCTGGGGTAGGGCCCAGCAGTCTGCTTTAATAAGCCACCCAAGACTCCAAACTGCCCTATCCCAGACTGAGTTATAGAGAATTCATCTTGAACCCACATGCACAACAGGAGGGACCCACCTTGTATGGCACCCATCTAAGCATGAAGGATAAGACCACAGACTCAGGAACTAGCCTGCCTGAGCTTATAGCCCAGCTCCACCAGTTACTAGCTGTGTGATTTTAGACAGATGGCTTAACCTCTCTGAGCCTCGATTTCTTCCATCAAGTAGGGACAGAGACAAAATAGGGATAATAATGTGACCTGCATAGATTTATTTAGAGAATTAAAGTTTCCATACATGTTTAAGCACTCAACACAGTTCCTAGCACACACACTTAATAAATGTTAGGTACAGCGACTGTCACTATGACCGCTGAAATTATCACAAGTTCATGGGCCTGAGGCCTGGAGGAAAAAAGGTTGGATCTTAAGGAAACTTGGCCATCAGGAAGCAAGAGGTCTCATAATAAATATAAATATAATGCCCCTCCTCTTGTCCCCGCCCCCTAAAAAATATGCTTCTCCCTTTTCTTTCTTCTACTGACCCAACCCAGCCTTCTCAAACTTCACAGGCCATTGCCATCATATCAGTTGCTGACCGAAGAAACGTGAGACGCAGCCAATATCGAGAAAACCTTTTTTTTTTTTTAAGTTTATTTATTTTGAGAGTGAGAAAGAGAGGGAATGGGGGAGGGCCCGGGGGAGAGAATCCCAAGCAGGCTCTGCACTGGCAGCGCAGAGCCTGACACAGGGATTGAACTCACAAACCATGAGATCATGACCTGAGCCGAAACCAAGAGTCAGATGCTTAACCATTTAACCACCCGAGCCCCCCAGGTGGTCCAAGAAAAGCTCTTGAACTCATTTTGGGTTTGCCACATATCTCCAATGGTTAAAAATTTTTTAATTTTTATAACATTTTTATAACATTTTCTCTCTTATAGCAGCCTTCTCATTGAGGGTTAGTAGGAGTAATTTTTTAGTTTTAAAAAAATTTTTTAACATTTATTTTTGAGACAGAGAGAGACAGAGCATGAACGGGGGAGGGTCAGAGAGAGGGAGACACAGAATCTGAAACAGGCTCCAGGCTCTGAGCTGTCAGCACAGAGCCCGACGCGGGGCTCAAACTCACGGACCGTGAGATCATGACCTGAGCTAAAGTCAGCCGCTTAACTGACTGAGCCACCCAGGCGCCCCAGGAGTAATTTTTTAAAAAGAAGAGTTCCCATCAAGTCTGTCAAATACTCATAAGACTAGGTTAGATGCATGAGCTTATGCTACCGTGGGCTATACATCTTCGTGGTGAGAAGTCACGTACAGAGTTTCCCAGAGGTTTTGACTCTGCTGCCCCTTTGTAAAGGAATATCTCAGAGGGTCGGTGTTCCAACTTTGGGAGATGCTGTCTTACAGGAAAAGGAAAAGGGCTCCCAGGATTGGGGTGACTTGTTGGTGAATGGGTTAAAGGAAAACCCAATGTCGTATAGGAATGTTTTATATAGGAAAGAATAGACGTTGTTTTTCTCTGTAAACAAGTAGCGGGTGGGAGGGTGGGGTGTGTTTTCTGTGTCTCCCAAGAAAGATGGTGAATTTTCAATGCTTTAGAAAAATGAATTGAATACTCTTTTGCCTCACCATACCCCACATGAGACTCTACTGCGATGCTTATTTAGTATTTTCCCACAGGCAAGACTTCCCAAGTTGTTCCAAGACCGGGCAATTATTGGAGAGTGAGGAAGCCATGATCTCTTGACACTTTTCTCCTCTCCATGAATATTTCCAGCTACGGATCTTGGTGGCTTATATCTGCGTCTTTTCACCTTGCCTACTCAAGAAAATTGAAAAATGCTGTCAATCTCACTTCTCTCTTTCTCTCTCCCTCTCTCTCCCCTTTCCCTCTTCCCTTTCCCTCTCCCTCACCCCACCCCACCCCATGTTCCTTGCCTTGCCCTCCAGGAACTTTCTGCATCATATCACTGTGCACCTGTGTGGCTGGAATCAACTTTGAGCTGTCACGCTACCCACGCTACCTGTATGGACTCCCCGATGACATCAGCCATGGATACGGATGGTCCATGTTCTGTGCATGGGGGGGCCTGGGCCTCACACTAATCTCGGGATTCTTCTGTACCTTGGCCCCTTCTGTCCAACCTGTCCCGAGGACCAACTGCCCTAAATCCAGACCCGAGAATGGGACAGTGTGCTAAAAAAACAAACCCATACATATATATATATATATATAAATATATATATAATATACATATATAAAACAAAACTAACTCAAGATGATGCCAGTGCCAAGGTAGAGTTGAGTTGGCTCAGGCACCTGCATCTCGTCGGACTTTGTGTTGCCTCATCACCGAGATGGGGAAAGCGTCCCCGTCACGTGGCTCTTCCATCATTTCTTAACTTTTGGCTCCACGGTTTTTTGAAGACAGAGCGAACATCACCACTTGTGATAGCGTCCTGATCCCATCACTCACGAGGATGGGGTGGTGGGCTGGGAAGGGACAGTGCCAGTGGTCTGAAGCGGCACGGATGTAGAGAAGGAGGTACCATCCATTGGGCCAGCAGTGAGGACACCACCCCAACGCCGATCGTGTTGCAGAGAAACAAAGCCCTTAGTTCATAGAATGTAACCACATCTTTGACGTCATTTGCAGATCACTTCTCCTGATCTTCCTGTTCTGATTCCCTTCCTGGCCCACCAGCAACACACAAGAAGTGGAAGAGAAAACAGACTGAGAAGGAAGTTTTCTCTTTGTTGCCAAACTTTTGGACAAAGTTACAGAGGTGGGAAGGGGGAGAGAACAACGTGCTGAGGGGCAAGATCCACGTCAATAAAAGGACACTTCAGTGGATGCTCAGAAAACCCAGTCTTACCTTCCAGCTGCCTTACATCCAGTTAAACAAGAGGCCGCCCTACCCCCGACCCCACCTGCACTCCCTGGGCAGATTGGAGCCTTGGAGTAATGCTGTGATGTGTGCGTGCGTGCGTGTGTGTGTGTGTGTGTGTGTGTGTGAGACTACTTTTGGTGGTTTCCTTTTTTCCTTTTCACCTTTTAAAATGGAAAGACTTCATTATGACTGTTGTGTCTATCGTTTGTGGTGGTTTCATGGGCCAGGGCGGAGTCCCGAGACTAGGAGGAATAATGAGGAGCAGGCCAGTGTGGGTGCCCATTCTGTAGTTTCAGATCCCTGGAGTGTGTACGTGTGGTGGGTGTTTTCTGAGTGTGGGGTTTTATTGTTTGTGTTGCATTTTTCTATTATTTGTAGTGCAGCTGAAATTCCCAGAGGGCAGAACTGAGAACAAAATCACTGGGCAGAGGGCCCGGTGGTCCTTCACATCACAGTTCTGGGATGCCACGGGATTTAGTCCTCTAAATCTGGAAGTTCAAGACAAAGCTGGGCACAAAGCTGTGAGAGAAGAGGGGGAACATGGTTCAGGAGGGAGAAGGAACATTGCCTCTGTTGCTGTTGTACAAGTACGTACCAAACCAGATCTTCACTCCCCATCATGGAAGCTGTCCTTTGTCACTGGACATCCACCCCTCTCCTGGGGGCGACCTCTGTACAGATGAAAGAAAATGGGTCACGTGCAGAGAGAGCATCTCCATGCTCCGTGGGCTCAAGTTTGTATGATATTGTGTAAATTAATGGCGAACTCCGGACTCTTTCCATCTTCTTCCTTACCCTCTTGGTATTCAAGGCCATGCATCCCCAAATAGCCATCTTAGTGGCTAGCCCCCAAACAGAGGTGGCATAAATCCAGCCCGACGTCTCAGGCTCGTTCGAGCACACTGGCCCTGCAGGTGTCGGTGAACTACCATGTCAGCCAGAGTCGTGGAAGCTGTAGGGACAAGAGTCTGCTGGGAAGAGTGGGCAGGAGCAGCTGACAGTCACCTCAGTGACCCTGCTGGGACTGAGCGGCCCCAGGGAGGCAAGGAGTGAATCCCCAAGCTGTACAGCCATGGGTCAACCATGTAGCTGAGTATTCAGTTGCTTCATAAATAGATATGCTTTGGGCGCTTTGCCAACAGCTCAACAGCCTTCTTTCCCACCCATGTACCTGTTTCATCGACCTGTCTCCTGATCTGTCTTCCTACCAGTCCCCACTTCTCATCTACTAACCACCTCTCCCTCTTCCATCCGCCAGGCTACGAGTCCTACCTGTCCCCTCATCTGCTCTTTTTGACTGTGTGTGTGTGATTCACATCCAGTTAAGACATCCCATGTGCATGAATGGGCCTAAATGTGGGTCTCTGTATACGTGTAGCTCCCTGGTGCATTTTCTGTGTGTTTTTGTCAGTATGTACCTGGACACGGGTGTGGGTGTGCTACTCAAGGCTTCCTTCCCAGCGACACTGGTCAGCTTCTGCAAAAGGTCTCATGTGCGTGTGCCCCTTGTATGGGTGTGCTGAGAGATGAGGGGTAAGGTGTGGAGCAGGAAACGCTATTCTCTTCCAATTGGGCTTCAAAGGATTTTTTTTAAATAAAGGATTAATTCTATGAGAAGAGAAATCATTTTTGGGAAACCCTAACTTTTCTATTGTATACAGAATTAAAATTTTCTTTTTCTTGGAAAGCTAGATTTCCCCCTTAAAGGAAAGGCATGCTAGGGCTTGAGGGAAAAGTGAGAAGCATCCCAGATTGAGAGGCTTCATGTCTTCCTTCCAAGCATCTTGAGTGGGCTCTGCTGAGCAGGGAGAGGCAGGTGTCCACGAGCGTCTGTTTGGAGCAGAGGGCCTGTCTGTGACCAGCTGTTTCCCAGGTGCAGGAAAATGGAGAAAGAAATTCTACAAGGGGCCACTTGCTATCAGTCATTTAAACTTTTCTTGAGTAACTATGTTTGAGGACAGTGCCTCGCTGACCTGTGACTATTTATACCTTCTTTTTTTTTTATCCCATGCTTGCCATAAATGGATCATCCAGTCTTTCCAGCTACTAATCTTTGTGATTGACCCTTAATACAGCTTATTGTGTCCCTTTGAAGCCTTCCTGAAATGTTAAGAGACTCCTAAGAAAGAAGTAAACCACCTGGGCTTAACTTGCCATCAGTAGAACAGAAGCTTTGAGCTACTTCTTTGGTAGCGGGGCCAGATAGGAACAGATACACTCTGAGGTCTGATCCTGCTTGGGGCCAATAAACCCCCATACAGATGGCAAATCCTTGCCCAGGGGTGGGGGACCGGGGAGGCGGAGGCCGGGGAGGGGCTCAATCCCTCCAGTGTAGGGATCCAAGTTAAGACCTGCCGTCCCCACGCTATTAGTGAGGCTCTGGTGTGGCTGAAGAAGAAGGGAAGGGGGGTGGGGGAAGGAAAAGAGAGCCTCTGCTAACTCCAAATCAAAGTAGAACCCAACCTACTGATGGGATTTAGGGTCAGCAGCTTCATAAAAGTCCCAGCCCCGACCCCAGGTGAAGTTCAGATTCCTTACCGGTGTGCATGCAAGGTCTATGATCATGTATGTGTTTTGAGCTCCATGTGAATTAGCCTTAAGCATGGGGCTTTCAGCTTTCATTTCCTTCCTTACCCTATGAGATTGGGGATTCAGACAAGTGAGGTGTCTGCCTGGAAAGAGGTCCTATTTCTTTCTCTCTCCATTTTGGGAGCTTTGGTTTCTTTATGTTTCATTTTCCTCTTTGCTCCCTTCCTTTCTCCTTCTGCATCAACTTAAAATAGTCAATCAATTAAAATAGTTAAGGAATTTGTCTCTGGAGAGGCTCATACTCTCCAAGCAAACCCCTTCCTCATTTGTTGTGGCTGTGGGCTTCAGAAGGAGGTCCGTGGCTTCCCGGCATTGAAATATAAAAAATTTTTAAATGTGCCTATTCCAGCTTCAATCCTCCTGAAACCCTCTGCCTTTCAACAATTTACATCCTTTCAGCTTCAGGGATCACAAAGTCAAGAAGACTCAGCATCACCCAGCCAAGACAAAGCCTTCCTTGTTCACATGTCCACATGCCGCCCTCGGAGCCCATTCTGGCATATTCTCTTGTTGGGGTGTGTGGTTCCACCTAACAGTGCTTGCCTTTCCTTTGATCAGGGAAGGCGATATCCTGAAATTCTTGAGTATAGGCCCTACCTCTTAACAGTCCTCCACAGTCATGATAAGAGGTGTGAAATGAACCACGTGTGGTTGTTCTGATTCAACGGGGGATGTGCTGCTTAGGTCCCTAAAGCTGCCTACCTGAGTCAGACTCAAAGTAATGAAATCAAGCCCATCACCCAGAGGCATGGACTCTGTCTTCCCCTGGCTTATTCTGAGGGTGTTAATTAACTGTTTTTTAAGTATCTGAGGGGAAGGAGTGAGAAGAAAATACACTCCGGTCATCTTTGGTGTGGTTTGTGTGGGTTGTTTGGTTGATTCTTGCAACTAAAGGGAAGCTGCTTTTCTGAAAGTGTTCCTCCTCCCCCAGGGGCCAACGATCCCAGTGGACAAATCCAGCCCTTTCCAGGGCAATATGATGAATCATAGAGGTGATTTCACCATATTTAGAAGTCATTGGTGCATACCAGCCAGGTTGGCTTCTGTGCTATCTTCTAGCTGGTATCTGGCAGAGTAAGGGGGCAGGTTTTTAAACAAGTCCCCTTGAGCTGATGGACATAAAAGATTCTGGTGTCTCAAAGCAGTCAACTTGGCGGGCTGCGTTTGGACTCTTTCCGTTGATGCTTCCATGGTGCAAAATGTTTCTTAAACATTATTGTTAGTTCTCAGACTACTTTATTATTGGCTATTGGGTTATTTTTTCTGAATAATAGAAAATTGTAGAGAATTAGAAAAATAAAGTACCGAAAAGACGAAAGGATTATTTATAATTTCATCACTCAGAGGCATCATGATGACCCCAGTACCTACATGGTGAGTGGTTGTCTTGGGTTGGCACTTGGGGCTAGGAGTGTAGTCTAAGGCCGCAGAACCACACTGGTCTGCATGGAGTTAACCCTGTGTTCATAGCAGGAGAAGAGCAGGGCTCTGAGCCCCTAACGATGGCAAAGGGACTTTTGTAAAAGGTCAGTGCCAGAGCTTAGGGATGGGTGGAACAGAGGGAAAAGATTCCTACGTTCTTTCCTTTTTTCTTTTTCTTTTCTTCTTTTTTTAAGTGCTATCTCAATCTAATTGTAGGTGTAAGAGCATGGAAGCCAGAGTAACTCACTAATTAAGCTACACTTCTCTAACACGGTTACTGTAAAGTTTCTTTCAGCTCTGCCCTCCAATGATTTGTGACTCTGGGCACTGTGTCTTCTCCATACTTGAACTTCCTCATCCACAAAATGAGGATAGTGATAACACTTTACCTCATGGTATATTAAGGGTGGCAAAGAAATTGCCAAGTGATTTGCAGACATGATGTATCATATAAGTTATGTGCTGTTCAAATGATCCTGCAGCAGCAGAACCCTGACTACACGGAGTTCTTCCAGGTACGTGGTGCCTGGGCCTTGTTGCTGAAAGGACAATCGCGAGTGGGAGGTCATCTTGGCCGCCAAACAGGACCGTCCCTATCCAGCTTCAGCACGTGGGATTCTCCTCTTCTATCATTCGGGTCCCTCACGGAGGTTGGCTCCTTAACTTACCCATTCTCAGGCTTCCTTCCTTTTGTCCAAAGCCAGTTTTGCAAAAGGCACTCTTAATCCCTCTCAATTATTCCCAGAGGTGATGGAATGAGCAAACCATGTGGAGCAAAGAGCATACAACCATTAACCAAGGCACAGGGTCAATGCTTTTCTTTCTTTCTTTTTTTTCTTTCCTGCAGACATCATTTGTAGCCGTGCATGCACTGGTGGTGGGAGCAGATCAGGTTCTGAAATGTTTTAATGGTCGTTTAATATGGGAACAAGTTTCAGAGAACTGGAATCTTCTTTCTCTTGTCAGTTGGTGAAGCAGATGGCTTCATCAAAAGCATATGGGTTCTCATGGGATTGAGAATGGATGGCGCATTCACTGGGAGATGTTCTGGGTGCGATCCTGTTTGGGAAGGACTGAATCCTAGATTCTAAACAAGACTGCACTTCCAAAAGGGTTTGCACGCTTTCTGCTTTGCAGGGGAACTGGCTTCGGTGCTGTAGGGAAGCCTTCTCTAAGGGAAGTCCACAACCTTGCTCACTATAGGGGTAGAGCCCAACCAGAAATGGGGGGACTACCCAACCATAGGGGGTGTTTGTTCACTATTGAGAGGCAGAAAACCATAAGCATGGGGGCTGGCCTCACTTTGACGGATGCCAGCTTCAGCAATGACAGCCCTGCCTTTCATTTCCAAGGACTGGGTGTTGGAACTCTGTGTCCCTCTCTCCTGTCTCCCATTACTCCCTCCGGCCAAGCCTTTCCCTTCTTTCCCTGGTTACCTGGAGACCCTTTTGAGCCTGAATGTATCGGTGTGCCTGTGTTGTGGATGTAATGATGCCTTTCACTCACTCATTCTCAGATTCCTTTCCCACTTCTGTCCATGGTTGTGACTGTTTTAGATCCAAGACTTTCTGTAAAAATGTACAAATAAAAATGGAAACTGAAAATAAGGGGGAGGGAATTGAGATGAAACAAATGCATTGATGTAGCCCTCAGTTTTTGGAGGACTTTATGTAGAGACTGCCCCAAAATCCTGACTCTGGGTGGGATTTGAAGGGAGGAAAGCCGTTGGCACAGAAGGTTTTGTTTTGTTTTGTTTCGTTTTCTGGTTGTTTCTCTGACAGTCACTAGTGTCTGCTTGGGACCCTCTGTTCTAAAAGCTTTTTGCCTTTAAAGTAAAATCTGTTTTCCAGAAAGTAGAAAGCAAGTTATCAAAGTCTGAAGGGTGAAGGTCATCGTGAAGGTCAACACAAAGACCTGATCCTGGGTTTGCCTTCATAGCTTTGTCACTGGCTCACCTGGGGCCTCGGGCGAGTCTCGTTACCTCACTGTCTCTGTGTCCTCTCAAGCAAACCGGGAGCAGAGGCTCCTGGGGCACCGGGTCTCCTTGGCCATGCTGCCGCTATTCTCAGAGACTTCGAGCCTGCGTGGGTGTCTGCTTCCTGTGTGAAGGCACATTTGGAGAGTTTTCCTCCCCCCTGCTCTCACCCCCCTCACTCCTCCGAAAGTGACCTCAAGCTAACAGCCAGTGTGTGCTCCAGTCCAAAGCCTTCGATCTACCTTTTTGTTCTCAGATGCCTTTTCCCACCCCACTTTGCCTATCTCATTTGACTGTCCTTACTGACAGAGTTTTGGTAGGAGAAGGACATCAGACGAGATGGTGACTGAAATGGCTTTGCAATCTCTGACTCACTATACAAACATGGCTTGTGATGTCAGAAGCGGAGAGGCTGTCTATGGGATGCCGCCACCGTGAAGAAAGTACGGGTGGGGGGGTGGGGTAAGGGCAGTGGGCGGCAGAGGGGAGTTGGCAGTGCAGGGAAGATAAAACTTTTGGAAGGGAAAACGGCAGAATCACCAGAGCATCCTCAGCATGGCAGCGGAGAAGGATCCCCCAAAGGCAGGGCACCCTGAAGTAAGGGGAAGTAGGAAAGAAGGGCGGGAGTGGGTGATACTATAGCACAAGGGACTGCCTCCCCTAAGACTGAGAAGATGAGGTGCCCTGGGGGGAGGGGGTTCCACCACGCTTACCCTAACCCTCCATCCATGGCGCCTTCTATCCAAACCCTCCTCCTTTCTGCCCGTCCCTAGTGGTCATCACTCTGGCACCGGCTTCAGGAAGGCCATTTAGACCAGTGCTGTCCAACCAGTGTGAGCCACGTATGCAATTTTAAATATCCTACTAGCCGCCCCCTTTTTAAAAGTCCAAACAAACAGGCGAAGTTAATTTTAACACATTTCAACCCAACATATCAAAAATATTATTTTAACGTGGAATCAATGTCAAAAAGTTACTGAAATACTTCGCCACCTTTGTTTTTTAATGAAGTCTTTGAAATCCAATGTGAATTTTATTCTTAGAACACGTCTCGGTTTGGACCAGCCACATTTCCAGTGCTCGACAGCCACGTGTGGCAAATGGCTACTGTATAGGACAGCAAAGATTTAGACTCTTTGTTAAGAGACCGAATAGGACCCCCTCCCCCACGAGTCACTCGGGTCTCCCGGCAGACAGAAGCCGGAAGTTGGCGTTGGCCCCGAGTAGAGAGCACAGCAGTGATGGCCAAGCTGCCCTCCTGGCCGCTGAAATTCTACTTCACCTGCTTAGTCGGAGGAGAGGACTATTGCCTGTCAAATACATGTCACGTCTCCACAGGGTGTCAGTGCTGCCCCTGGACACGGTGCTGGTGACCCGTCAACGTTCTCCTGCCAGAGCAGGTCACTTTCTTCAGCTATAGGACCATCCACTTATCCCTCGTCCACAGGCCCTTTATCTTACAGAGGAGAGGGGGCCAGACAGGCCTCCCTGTCTCGGTCAAGAATAATGGTCTCCACACCATTTTGTCATCGAGTCCAGTCACCTGCTCATAACATCTCACTAATATCTGGCGCTGTGTTTTGTTTTGTTTTGTTTTTTCCCCCAATCCCTTCATTTCTTTACATTTGTATCTTAAAGTCAGACACTAAAAGGGGATGTGTTAGAGCAGTGACCATAGAGAGGCAAGACCGGCTTTTCTAGAAGGTGACAGGTTCTGTCCTTTGCCCTGAGACTCAGTCCACCATCGCCTCCCTGTCCTTCCTGACTAGAGACCTTCCTTAGAGGTGAAGAAACCTCTTTTGTTTGGGGTGGGGGTGGTTGGGGAGGAAGACAATGCCAGATCTCAGCACAGAGAACAGAATCAAATGCACGCCAGCAACCCCTGGGCATTCTCAAAGCATTTCAAAGAGCCAGTATGACACGATTTAACTCATTTAAAATATAACATTCTGAGCCCTTTGATACCAAGTGAAAGAAAATGAGCTGATTTGGTGAGTATGTTTTATATATGGTCATTAGACAGGGACCATAGCCGACAAAACTCTCAAACGAATCTTGGAGGGTTTATGGTCCCAGATTATTGCTTGGTCAATATAAATTTACATAAATTTACCTTTCATTTGCATAGTGCTTTCTGATTGGGTAGACAAGGAGCAGTATGTACTGCAGGATTCCAACACCGCCTCTGCCCTCGGAGGTAGCCATTCCTGCGGTTATTGGTGCTAAAATAAGAATAAATATTATGTTAATTTGTTCTGATACGATGTGAATAACTGTGTTGTTTAATCTTAACAAGAATGCGACATCTTATCAGATCTATTGTACTGTCCGTTCCTTCTCATAATTAACTAATTAATTACAGGAAAGGTGATCCAAACCAGATCTTGAAACCATTGTGCTCTCCGGAGAGGTGAATTTAACAGGGAAGCGGGAGGGGGGGGATGAAAAGGGAAATTGCCAGGTTCCTGTAACTTTGCAAGGACTGAGGAAGCAGAGAGCATTTGGGGACCTCGCGGACACTGACTGCATCTTGCAATTTTCTTTTTCAAATTGGCAGAAATCTCGTATTTCCATTGATTGAAGAAAAAAAAAGTGTCTGGTAATTAATTAAATGACTTGTTCATGGAAAAAAAAAATAAAAATAAATAACCTGTCAGTTGTGGAATGTAAACTGATTAAACAATTAAATAAAGAAGATCATGTTGTGTGTTTTAAGTAATTGTGTCTGCTGGGGGAGGGGAGGAAGACGTCGCAGTATTTGGTGGAGAGCCATGTTTCATCCCTCAGGTTTCGTATAGGAAAAAAAAAATAGGACAACTCTTCTATAGATAACAGACAGAAGACTAATCCTGGAGGAAATAGATAATAAACATTTCAAGCATGTGCAAGCCAAAGGTCCCTGCTTTTACAGTTGGGTGAGAGCAGGGAAATGGAGAGCAGCTCAGAAGAGAACAAGAAGGAATCAATGGTTCTTTTTTCCCTATCGCTAGCATTGAGTAACTTTTTGGAAAAAAAAAAAAAAAAAAAAAGCTTTATGAGATCCTGCAATTACTGGTTACATTCTAACCCCTAAGCCTACTTCCCGGCTCTCAGTGAGGAGAGAAATTTCTCATTCAGTCTCTATTATCTCTGTCCCTCCCATAGAATCACAGTTGCCAGCCACCCATACCTTTTAAAAGTTTCTGGCTCAGATGGGACAGCCCGGATAGGACAGCTAGGAAAGAAAGACGGTGGGAGGCACGTGCTTGTTAAAGGGCATGACGTGTCCGTCAACATCGCCAGTGTTAAGCAAAGGAAACTGTCTCCATCTGGTGCAAGTGGAAAAGAAATTTCCTGAGAAGCTTGGGTTGCTGGAAGCCCATGGCACAGGCAGGAGGAAGCCGCGAGATAGCCAGAATCACACCCCAGGCAAATCCGGACCCTCGCCCATGCTGCTGTTGGACTCTGGAGACCGGACGGTCCTGCCTTTACCACCACCTTCACCAGGATGAATTCCCAGGTCTCTTCCTCCTTTCAGGCGGTAGCCCCAGAGTCCAAATCCCAGGCGAGCACACCATCCGAGGGGTCAGGAAAACAAGCCTAGAGCCTCCTATTTCTCTCTCTGGTGGCGAGCTCTGCCTCCCACCAAGATCCGACAATTCCCCAAACATACGAGGAGGCATAGAATGCTGGGAAGACAAAAAGGGGGAAATGCCCATTAGAGGAAGGCTCCCTGAATGAGAGGTATAATGCTCCATCTTTGTGGTGCATCTGAGCAGTGGCCAAGGGCGTATGTGTATAATCTTCACGATAGTGATTAGCAGCACGGCTGACAGCTCTGTAGAAAGAGGGGCACGATGCTGGCCATCGTACAGAAGACCTGCATAGATTGGATCTGAAAAAAAGAACACTAATATTAAGGCAGTGGAATTTTAAAAGGAGGAAAAGACCAAGAATCACCACCATCGTCTTGGAGGTAATGGAACTAAGCAGTAAAACGTTTCAAAAGTAGGTAGAGGTCAAAGGTAAGTGCCTTGCAGAATGGGTGGGGGAAGGGCTCTAAGTAGAGAAAATCTCGGAAGAAATGGGAGACTAGAATCCCAAGGGGCCCCTCCCCTCCTTGGTAGTCATGTCCCTTGGGAGAGAGAGAATGGAAACCCCACTGGGGTTAAGAAGTGAGGAAAGCCTTTCAGTCCTTGTGCCTTCAAGGGAAAGCAGGTGGACTTAAGGAGCTTCTGCCACACCCAAGATGGAGTGGAGTTGGGGAGGATGACGCTGCCTCCAGGGCCTGCGGATGTGTGTTGCAGCGTTCTGACCTGAGGGCTGGGTGAGGGCACCAGCAGCTCTCAGGTGTGATGCCCGGATGCCCCTCCGACAGCCTGGGGTAGGCCACGAAGAGATAAACAGCCTGGCTCTCCTTTTTCCAATGAAACACAACTTTGATTTCTGTGTCTGATGAATTATGCAGTCCGCTGGGTGTGTGAGAAGCACACCTACTCCCTCTCGCCACAGCACCTGTGCCTCCGGGCACACAGGCCCCCACAGGGAGAGCTGTTACGTAATTGGAGAAAGGCAGCTCCGGGAACTGTGACCAAGTCCGCCAAATATCCAGGGTGGCCCATGGAGGGACACCATCCTCCAGGAAGCCTTCCTTTCCTGAATGTCCAGCTCGCCAAGTGCCCTCCCCCGAACCCCCACGGCACCATGCTGTGTCTCTCTCATGGCACCTAGCACTTCCGGATGGAATTGGTGTTTTCTCCCATCTCCTCCGGAACTGGGTTGTCTTGAAGAGCAGGGATCCTGACTTAATTCACCTTCATATCCCAGTGACTAGTAGTGCCTCCTGTGAGGTAAATGCTCAGTAAATACTGACTGACCTGAACCAAACTAAAGTCTTCCCCCATCCGCTCACTCAAGTTGGCCCTCAATACTGGTGTCCGATTCTTCTGTAAGTAAGTGTTCTTGGGGGTCCCCACGTCCACCCTCAGATTCAACGATTCGCTAGATGGGCTCTCAGAAAAGCTGCTACACTCAGGGTTATTGTCTATAACGCTGAAAGGAAACAAAAAGGGAAAAGGCGCATGGGGCGGAGTTCAGGAGAGAGCGGACACAAGCTCCAGTTGTCCTCTCCCAGGGGGTTTATACAGATGGCACTTAATTCTCCCAGCAATGCTGTGTGACAGAAGAATTGCCAACCAGGGAGCTCACCCAAGCCTTCGTGTTCAGGGAGTTGGGGGAGGTCGGCCATGTAGGCTCAAGCATTCATACAGCTGGCCTCATGTGAGCAGCTTCCAACCCCTCCTGAAGTCAAACTGACACCCCACGGACAAAGCCTCCGCCGTAAATCACAATGGTAGCGTAGACTTCCCAGCACAGCCCAAGGTAAACCAGGTAAGGCAAGACACAGTCATCAAGCTGGATATTCCTTCTTTGGAAAGCGCGGGGTTTGGGCAACCCAGACCTGCTGTGTCAGCCCTTTATCGTATGTACGCTAAGCTGTGTGATACGTTCCATCGAGCAGAACACGGTTCCTCTCCACGTGAACACAGCTCCTCTCCATGTCTTCTAGATCCCTTCCCTTGCCCCTTGACCATCTACAGACAAGCCCGGTCCTGCCCTTTGTGGGTCACTTACTGAAGCTCTTTGGCCTTGGTCCCCTTCCCATCCAGCCTCTGCAGACAGCTCTATGCACCCTTCACAAGGGGCTGGGGTGAGGGGCAGGGGAGGTTAACACAGGAGCTCAAGTCTTTGAGCCGATCTGAATTCAAGTCCTTCTACATACAAGTTGTGTCATTGCCCCCCTCAGCCTGTGTCCCCGTAGGTACGTAACTGAGCCCTGCAACACCTACCCCCCATACCACTCCACAAAGTGAGGGACCCATAGGAGATGCCTGGCCCAGATGGTCACTCAGTGCCTGTCGGTCACCCCGTACGCCTGCACTTTGCCCTCTCATTCTTAAGCAGGCCCCACGTCTTCCCTTTCTAGGAAGGCTTTCTAAACGGAGATTTGTGCGATGTGAGAGTCCCACAGGAGTCACCACCCCACGATCCCACAGAGGGCGAACATTGATCCTTTAGGTGCAAACTCACACTTACCGAATTCAACCACTGTTTAGTCCATACAACTCCTACATAGGCATACGGCTAGTGCAATAAAATCATCCTTTGAAATATTTTTAACTCAGGGGAGGAGGAAAATCTGGTATTGGAAAGGCTCTTTCCCTTTGTGGAGGCCTCTTCCTTTTCTAGGACCGACAGAAACGCTCTACAACCTTGTCACTCTACCGGCATCGCCCGAGATCTTGCTAGACATGCCGAATCTTCAGTCTAACCCCACATCCGCGGAATCAGAGTCTGCAGTTTAACATGACCTCCAGGTGATTCGGACACACTGGTCTGGAGCGTTCAGCGAACCTCGCTACGTGATGGGAAAGTTGTTTTCAACATTTCTGTTAATATCTTTTATCTAGGATAGAGATCACAGGAGGATTTCAAAGGACAACGAAAAAAAAAATTAGTCCCAGGGTGAGGTTTCAAGCCACATCGGAGCAGGTATTATGTATTTTAACCTACATCCCAAGAAAGATCCTTCCTTCTGGGCTTCACCCTGCTTTTGGGGGGTAAGCACTGGGGGAACGGGACCAAGTAATTAGGTTTTGTGTGTCCCCATGAGCAGGTGTCGGGCTACCCCGACACCGTAGCAGCTGTGTCCGAGCAGGTGTGCGTCACACCATGTGGTTTTCGGCCACCATGGAGGGCAGGCTTGGGGTGGCCTGAAGGGGAGGCGTTTGTGTGCCCTTGCCTCATCCTAAGAAAGCCTGGGCTGTGAGACCAAATAGATCTGAAGAACGGGGATTAAAAACCCATTGCCCTGATGTCCCTTCTTTCGTGCTCTTTGTGAACTAGATGGCATAAAGTCCGCCCCGCATTCAACTTTGGTAGCACTTGCCAGTGATATAGCCTCAGGCAGGATATTTAGCATCAGTTTCCCCCTCAACAGACGAGGGTGGTACCAATACCTACTTTGTACCTTTTTGTGTGAGGGTAAAATGGGTTAATACTTGCCATGTGCTTAAAACGGAGCTTGACACACAGTAGGTACTATGTATGTACTTATTACTAAACAGTTCAAATTTTAAGTAGCCTGGCGAAGTCGCCCTGGCTAATGAGACCTGAGCAGAAGGTGGGACTGTGGGGCTACACGTGAGGACAGAGCCGTGGGGAAGAGGGTAATGGAGAGTTTTCTGCAGAACGTCGCTGTGAAGCTGATGGGGGCTCCTGTTGTGTGGAGGAGGTGGGGAGGCCCATCTCCACGAGCAGCCGTTGGCGTCACTGGCTGGGGCCTGACCCTTCCCGTGCCAGGCTGCAGCCCCTAGAGCCGTGGGATCCCCAGTTCTACCTCCTGGCCAGTGGCTAGGACCGCAGTGACCCCTCTCGGTTTTCTCTGTGCCCTACCTCAGGAACCCCTCCCCTCAAGGTGAGTTTTCAGTGTATGTCTTCAGAGCCCTTCTTATCATGGAGGTTTGGAACAAGGGTGTTATTTTTTTTTTTAATTGTTCCTTTCCGCTAAACAAATAAATGTTCTTCTAACTACCAAGTTTGCTGCTCCAGGCCTGTGAGACCCATTTGTAAGGCACGGAAGGAAGAGGCAGTGTAATGTATGTGCCTCTCTTGGAACCAGCCAATGGTCGTATGCTCCATTTGTCTGATGTTTTGTTTTTTGGTTTTGGGGTTTTTTTTGGAGACAGAGACCGCGCAAGCAGGAGAGGGACAGAGAGAGAAGGAGACACAGAATCTGAAGCAGGCTCTAGGCTTTAAGCCGTCAGCACAGAGCCTGACACAGGACTTGAAACTGTGAACCGTGAGATCATGACCTGAGCTGAAGTCGGACGCTTAATTGAAGGAGCCACCCAGGCGTCCCCTCATATGCTCCACTCGTTAAGAATTTACTTTTGGGGCACCTGGGTGGGTCAGTTGGTTCAATGTTTGACTCTTGATTTCTGTTCAGGTCATGATCTCATGGTCATGTGATCGAGCCCCACGTCGGGCTCTGGGCTGACCTTGGAGCCCGCTTAAGGTTCTCCCCTTTCTTTCTGCCCCTCCCCTGGTTTCTCTTTCTCAAAATAAACGGTGTGGGGGAGGGGGAAGAATTTACTTTCTGCCGGACATTTTCTTGTGTTCTCTCATTTAATCTTTAATTCTATTAGATTGGTACAATTTCCCCCACTCCACAGCTGACCGGAGTGGCCTGTCTATGCCTGGTTGAGCCCTGAGATCCCACTCCCCTGGTGTTCCGTGCGGAGCAAAGACAGCAACTGTCCTTCCCGGATCCAGGGGCCCCACCTGTGGGGTGTGAGGAACCCGAATGATAATGCCCATCCTGGCCCTCAGCTTCTCCCTGGGCAGGCACGGGTGCAGAAGGGTTGAAGGATAAGCTACAGTTGGGGACAGAGCTCCTGCGTCTTAACACCAGTCTTATCTGTGTTCTCTGAGTCTACCTCGAACGAGGGGTTTTACCTTGGCAGGGAAGGGGTGGTTCTCCTTAGCTTCTCCTCCCTTATTTCCCTACACTATTCCTTAAATTTTGGCAATGTGCCATATAAGACAGAAGAACTAATTTCCCCCGGGCCTCTGATCTACGGGAAAAACAAAAACAAGCAAAAAACAAAGCGAAACAAAAACCACAAGCAAAAACAAACAAAAATACTGCTACTTATAAGGTAAAGCAATTCATAAATACGGTAAATAAAAATGAAAAATCACTTCAGAAGCACAGCAGATCAGTTCTGAAAGAGGCGGTAACCATTGTCCTCAAATTCGAAAGTGCGTCAGGATCACTGGGGAGCGGTGGACAGTTTTTCAAGTGCAAATTTCGTGTCAGGCACTGTCCTGGGTCACGATGATTGAGCAGTGAATGAAACAGACGGAAAGGGTTGCCCTCACGGAGCCCGCTCACGGTATAGCATGGGCAGGGGGGAGACAGATGGTATGATATAGTAAATATAGTGATATAGATGATAAACTAGGTAAACGTCAATATGGTAAGTTCTTTGGGGAAAAATCAGGGAAAGGGGATGGAGGTGATGGGGGTGTGCCTTTAATGAAGCCACCTGCCTTGCAGGGACATATGTGCACCGTTGTCCTTGGGTCAGATTTCAGAAACATACAGTAGAAGGAGGAACGATGTGGGGGGGGGGGCAACAGAATCTGTGCCAAGTTGAATCCACGCGGCTTTATTCCATCACGCTGTGACCATTCCCACAACCGTGGGACCCAAATAAGACCTTCTGCTCGCTGTGATATTGACGACTCACTCTTCATGCTTCATCTCCCCAGAAGCCCAACCTCTTAGGAGCTGGACCTACCTTTGGCTCCGTTCTTGCTTGTGTTTGCTTTTCCTATAGATCAGAGGCCCGGGGAAAATTAGTTCTTCATCTGTCTCCTCCTACCCACACTCTACTGAGAATAGACCACTGAGATGGGCGTTCAAAAGTATTTTTAAATGGAGTCAGCACACCTGACACTGAAGATCCCAGGCCAACAAAGGTCTTCACTATCCATCCCAGACCACATGGCCCTCCGCCGAAGACAGTGCGATTCCAATTCCAGTATTGTGTCCTCGGAGATCACAAATCATTTTCGTGGCTTAAAACCACATGGGGACATCAAGACCTGTCTAAAATTTTATACGTAGTCACCAGTCGCCTTCTCAGCATCTCGTTCACAAGAAGGGTCCTCTCTATTTGAGACGAAACAAGAAACATTTCAAAAGACGTAAAAATATAAGGGTTCAATGAGGACACAGAGCTCTCTCTGTTCTGTGTACCCCTTCCCTCCAAAGGAATCACTGCAGTTGGTTTTCTTAATCTTTCCAACAGTCTCCAAATTCCTTGGGTGTTTACCATGATAATTGGTGGTTTTAATAACCTGATAAGTGTCTAAAATTGTAGGCCTGAAAAGATAATTATCTCTGAGGTTCATAGACTAGAACAGGAATGTGTTGGGAACAACAACAATAAAAAAAAACAACAAAAAACCCAGCTTTGATCATCTATATCTACAAGGTGAGTGGAAGAATCCCCAAAAGGTATTGCTTTAGAATATAAATGATGTCTATGCAAAGTAGTTCTCATTAATTCTGCACCAAATGGTCATAAAAACAAAATGGCCTTCAGAAAGTACTCTAGTTATCCAAGCTTAAGAATTTGGTTTCTAGCCCCTAGAGGTCTGCCTTTTAATATAACTTTTAAATGTTGAAGGAATGAGCTTCATATAGGACTAAGCAAAAATAAAATCTATCCTTAGCTAGTTTGAAGGCCAAGTGTGGATTCATCTTGTTGAATATTGCATATCCTGGCATCTGCATTTTCTTCTAGAATAACGCAGTTCCTCTGATACTGAAGGATATTCTGAAACTAAAATACACAATGGCTTTTTGCCATCTTAGAGGAAAAAATGTGATATGCCATGTTAGCCACACCAAAACTTTAATTAAAAGAACCAAATGATTCTTACCTTAAAAAAAGAGTTTCATTGGGGAAAATAAGGAACATGCACACACACACACACACACACACACAGAGGAATGGGATGAGAGGAGGGAAGGGGGAGGAAGGAGGAGGAAGAGACAAGAAGCAGGAGGGGATCTGCTGAGTTCCACCACCCAAAGAAGATAATCACCAGTAACATATTGACATACTTTCTTTCTAGCTGTTATTTTTTAAAATCACAGTAAATATGCTGGTTATGCAGCACAAATGATATTCCAGCTTATAAAAATCAGAAGCATGCTCTTCCTTGCACTAAAGCTCCGACCTTCAGTCCTTCATCGTATCAACTTCCTCCTGCAACATCACAATGCTTTGGCTTGAAATGAGGCCAGACTCCAAGCACCCGCGCCAGACTAGATCTGGAAGTCGACCTCAGTTTTCAGTCCTTCATATTTGCCTTCAAGTGCATGACAGCGAAGCTTCGCTTTAAATTTTGCCTCCTTTTATCCCCTAATAATCAGCACAGATGTTCTGCCAATCGCTAGGCTGCTGGTTCTTCTTCTCCATAATTTAACGGATTTTCTTACTAGAACTATCAGAACTTAAAATGTTGCTTTGCCCATTGTTAGCCTTTTGAAGGATTATATACAGAATATTCTATCTTGCCCTGTTATGTCCCTCATTTCTCCTCCCTTCTTCCCTCCAATACCTCTCTCTCTCTCTCTCTCTCTCTCTCTCCCTCTCTCTCTCCCTCTCCCTCCCTCCCTCCCTCCCTCCCTCCCCTTCCTTCTCGCTCTCTCCACGCACACACACCACTGAGCCCTACCAGTAGACCAGAAGTAAGTCTGAATACATAGCTAGGAGATGGGAAAAAGCAGCTGAGAAGAACAACTAGGGTGTAGGAGGTTGAATGTGGATTCAGGGTTTCTGCATATTTTTGTACAAAATAGATCATAACGCAAATAGCACCCTCTAGATTTGTGCAGTGTACAACCTGGACAACATTTACAGTGGCCCTGTGTGTGGTACAATACCAAGGCTTCAGATCTTGGCCTAAATGACAGAATTCTTCCCTTGTCTCCTAATCAAAAGAGTCCCTTCTTCTTAGTCTTGCTCCTGCCACATCTGCTAAGTTGTAGCATCTGCACCCCCATATTCATTGCAACACCATTCGCGGTAGCCAAGATGCGGAAACAACCCAATTGTCCAAAGATGGATGAGTGGATGAAAAAATATGAAGGAATATTATTATTCTGTCTTATAAAGAAGGAAATCCTGCCATTTGCAATCACAGGGATGAACCTGAAGGACATGATGCTGTACTGGACCATCACTGCATGATTCCACTCTTGTGATGTTTCTGAAGGATCAGACCCCTAGTAGCAGAGAACACGGGGGTGGCTGCAGGGGCTGGAGGGTGGAGGAAACGGGGAGTTGCTATCCAATGGCTACAAAGTTGCAGTCCTACAAGACGAGGAAGTTGGCAAAACCTGTTGTACCATAAAGTGCCTGTAGTTAACAGTGTGAAATTGTACACTCCAAAACCCATTTGTTAAGAGAGTAGATCTCACGTTAAGTGTTCTTACACACACACACACACACACACACACAGACACACGCGAAAGACACAAGGAAATTCTGGGAGGTACTGATGTGCCCGCTCCCTTTGCTGTGGTAAAGGTATGACGGGGAGTTTGCCTGTGTCCAAACCCATGAAATCATGAATTAAATGTGTGCCGTTCTCCATCAGTTACAGTTCAATAAAATTGTTAAGAACGTTACAGGAAGCTTGGGGAGGTGTGGATAAGAACTCAACTCTTCTGCCTAAGAATATTCCAGAATGGAAAGTTTAAAGAATCAAAGGAAGTAATAAAAGCAATGATGAATGAATGAAGAGACTAAATCTACAAACAGGGGTGCCTGGGTGCCTCAGTCAGTTAAGCATCTGACTCTTGGTTTTGGCTCAGGTCACCATGTCACAGTTGGTGAGTTCGAGCCCCACATCGGGCTCTGTGCTGAGAGCCTGGAGCCTACTTGAGATTCTCTCTCTCTCTCTCTCTCTCTCTCTCTCTCTCTCTCCCCTCCCTTTTTCCCTCTCTCTCTGTCCCTCCCCCACTTTCACAAGCTTCCTCTCTCTCTCTCTCTCTCTCTCAAAATAAATAAAATTTAAAAAAAAACCCAAGGAAACCAAAAGTAAGCCCTTTCCTGTTAGTTTTGCACTCAAGCCCTTGCTCTGTGCCCAGTCCTTGTTGGGTTGGCACCACTGTTCTAATTTCCAGTGATTTTGTTTGTCTGCCCACTTGGACTTTGGCATCCCCACTGCAGGCTCCAAGGGAGCAGAGACTGGTCTGTCTGAACTGCATGCGGCAGGCCCGTGAGTCCAAAGCCAGCAGCCACCGGGCAGGACCCCGGTGGGCACAGACCGCTGAAGGCGGGTTTCCATAATAGGACTTCCAGAAAGAAGGGAGGGACGGAGGGAATCGAACAGGGGAGCAAATGCATTCTGCTTCCCCCCCTGCCTTTGTTCCATTTTCGTGATTTCTGGAAACAATGAACAAACGAACCGCCTGTTATTCCAGCTTTTCTGCTAACCACCCCCTCTTCCTTTTCCCTCTGTCCCCCATTCGTCTGTGTCCTGTCACCAGTGGGAGGAGGTCATAAAAACCAGGACCTCCCACCTGGGCTTAGAAAATGGTCTCTCTTTCCCCACGTCTGTCTCGGATCTGTCTTCCCCTTCCCCCTTCGCGTCCTCACACACAGTCTTGTGATCTTAGAGACGCGTTCAAGGGGGAAAGTGTTGTATGCGCTGCCGTGGGAGACGATGGGTGTGGGGGGAAGGGACAGGGAGTCTATGGGAATTGCCAAGTGACAGTTTTGCCTGCTATCTGGTTGCCAAGGTAATTGTGAATCTTCATCTTTGCTGCTCTGACCGGTCATGGCCAGTGAGGACGGGGGTTCTGCGCCCACCCACAGCATCCGGCTGAGTTCTCAGGGTCGTACCCGTGAAGACCCCCACCCCTGCTCTCTCTCTCTCTCTCTCTCTCTCTCCCATCCCCTGACATGTCAGGAAGCAGCTGTCACCATTGCTCTTTGAACAGAGGGGCGGCTTGTTAGAGTCTTCTGTATGTTTGGGGGGAGAAAGTATTACGTCTGCATGTGTGAGCACTTGCGTTCAGATAAAGGTCAGGGATTGTGCCCTGCAGATGTTCAAACAGCAGAAATCCAGTCTGTTCAGGGGCGCCTGGGTGGCTCAGTCATGATCTCGTGGTTCGTGGGTTTGAGCCCCCTGTCGGGTTCTGCACTGACAGCCTGCTTGGGACTCTCTCTCTCCCTCTCTCTCTGCCCCTCCCCTGCTTGTGCGCTCCCCCCCCTTCTCTCTCTCTCTCTCTCTGTGTCTCTCTCTCTCTAAATAAACTTAACAAAAATCAGTCTCTTCAAACCCTGAGCACTCTTGTCTTCAAAAGAAAGAAAAAGTGGGGCACCGGGGTGACTCAGTCGGTTAAGCATCTGACTTCGGCTCAGGTTATGATCTTGCGGTTTGTGGGTTCGAGCCCCACATCGAGCTCTGTGCTGACATCTCAGAGCCTGCAGCCTGCTTCCGATTCTTTGTGTGTGTGTGTATGTGTGTCTGTCTCTCCCCTGCTCACATTCTGTCTCTCTCAAAAATAAATAAACATTTTAAAGAGAGAGAGAGTGAAGGTGCCTACCCCTCATGGTCTCCTAGCTGTTTTTCTGCTAAAGGATCCCATTCGTTGAGAAGATAGAGACTCACGCCTCTTCTGGCAGCTGTAACCCACCTCTCCCGGGAAGGTGTTCTCCATTCTGTCTTCGCCAACCACCACGAGAAACGAAGATTCTTCTTTTGTTCATTTTCCCCTCCCTCCCTTTACACTCCTAGCTCACCGCCTCCCGTGCTCCCACCTACACACAGAACAAGGAAAAGGTATTTGCAATGGTCTTTTTTTAAAAAAGTCTTTCAAGAGTTTTTGGCAGTATTTTCAATTTCCTGCCAATATGTCTTTATTTGGCTATTTCCGCTTCCTTCTCCTTGTCTTCTAGATTTTCTAGGGAATATGTGTTTTTTTTTTCTTTAGAAGAGAAATCTGCTGCTAATAGAAATTCAATGGGGAAAACAGTAGGCATGATTTAGGATCATCTGGAGATCCTCATTTGTCTGATAACAATTTTATGGCACTTTATAATTTATGCATGCATACATTATCTCATGTGACAACGGAGCCACCAATGGCATTGCCTGACTTCCAGAATCATTGACAAGTCTTTCTTCTTTCTTCCTTTCCCCCAGCCCTCTTTCCAGTCTCCTAACTAACCTGAGGATATGCTAACAGAGTATCTGTGGGTTTTAAACAAATACTATGGGGCGCCTGGGTGGCTCAGTCGGTTAAGCGTCCGACTTCGGCCCAGGTCACGATCTCACGGTCCGTGAGTTCGAGCCCCGCGTCGGGCTCTGGGCTGACGGCTCAGAGCCTGGAGCCTGCTTCCGATTCTGTGTCTCCCTCTCTCCCTGCCCCTCCCCCGTTCATGCTCTGTCTCTCTCTGTCTCAAAAATAAATAAAAAACGTTAAAAAATTTTTAAACAAATACTATATTAAGACGATGTGCTTTAAAATGAAAGCAGCTCATAGTATATCTACTACAAAGTGTATCTACTTCATTTTGAAAAGCACTTATCTGCCAAGAGGAGAAGATAAGGATCCCTTGACCCTAACATCTCTCTTTCACAGGGAGAAGGGGAGACAGATTTTGTAACTTGTATTGACTTTTGGAGACATTTATCGATCTGGTCACATTATATAGAAATTAGAACTTGACTCTACTTTCAGCTAGTGCAGTGGGTTTTTTCCTGCTCTTTTCCTTTCTTCGTTAGCATCATCTGAGAGTGTTTAGATTCATGGGTCTTTTCCAATGCCCATATTCTAAAAAAAAAAAAAAATGAGGCAAAGGGGACTCGGGAATTAACGAGAGTCACTCAAAGAGAGAGGGGAAAACCTGGGACTCAAACTCAGTTCTCCTGGCCCTGAACATTGCTTTTCTAGCATTTAAAAAAATCATGTTTAAATCATTTTAGGAGACAATTGGAACAAATTTGAACACTGGCCGGATTATTTGTGCATGTTCAAAAATCACTGTGAACTATCTTAGGTGTGTTCATGGTAATGTGACTGTGTCTTTCTAAAAAGACCTGAAGTTTCTAGGCAGACCTTGAAACAGTTATGGCTGAAATGACAAGATGTCTGGAATCTGCTACAAAACAACACAGGAGGTGAGGAATTAGCATGGGTACAGATAAACAAGATGGATCATGAGTGGATCATTGAAGCTAGGTTCTGGGTATATAGGGATTCCTCACACTATTTTTTTCTATTTTTATATATGTCTGCCATTTCCCATAATACAAAATTTTAAGTAAATAATAAAAATTGAAAACATGTTTAAACCAGGTACTACCTTCCCAGACAAATAACGGAGCGGAAGATCCTGACTTCGGGGTTTGCATCCAGTGTCTGCTGGGAACCAACCCATCAAATCTCAAAATAATTTGCAGGACAGACATCAGGATTGAGAGAGCAGCTAAATATTCAGCCACAAATGGGTCATTGGTGAGGGAAGCCAAGAATCCCCTGGAAAGGCAGGGAGCATGTCACTGAGTTGCCAAAAATAAGCCCAGCTTCTGACAGATGTCCCCTTTGAGAAAAGCACAACTGTGCTCTCCTTGTCTGTGGAGTCAGCACCAAGGACCCCCCAAAATAGCACCAACAATGCTCTGTTGGAGAGCCAAAGAATAACAAAAGACGTTTTTAGTTCCTTCCTCCACATGCCGGCCGGACCCTCCTTCACAGAGCCTTCTCAGAAAGAAGCGTTCTTGGGCACCATTAGTGGGTGGGTAAATCAGTGGAGGCTCTTTAGAGACCAATTTAACAGTGTCAAAATTTTGGAGACACAGCAATTCTATTTCTTGTAATTTTCCTGCAGCTGCATTCATGTACAGATATTTACATGAGGACATCCACTGCAGCATTGTTCGCTACAGCAAAAACCGTAAACAAGTTCACATTCTTTCTTGGGTAATGGCAAGAGTGAATATGGCCATATTCATGCATGGTGTTCCATGCAGCCATTAAAACCTCCAAGGTCAATCTGAGTGCTGCTACAGAGAGATGTGCAAGATAATGCACTGAGTAAAAACACTAGACATGTGCTTTGGTCCTGTAGGAGACCAGCTGTTTCTGGAAGGTGTGTAGGATTATCTTTGGATGCAGTTGAGGCTCACCCTGGGCTGAGGGAGGGGAGCTGACAGAGATGATGTTCCATCCCAGGTCTGCCTCATTGCAAAACTTGTGCCTCCAAATTTGTTTTTTAATTTTTTTTAATGTTTATTTATTTTTGAGACAGAGAGAGACAGAGCATGAATGGGGGAGGGGCAGAGAGAGAGGGAGACACAGAATCGGAAGCAGACTCCAGGCTCTGAGCCATCAGCCCAGAGCCTGACGCGGGGCTCAAACTCACGAACCGTGAGATCGTGACCTGAGCTGAAGTCGGACGCTCAACCGACTGAGCCACCCAGGCGCCCCATTGTGCCTCCAAATTTTAATGGCCTCTTCGTGTCGACACAGTTGGTCTTCTGAAATTCTGGTGGCAGATGCTTGAAGATTCAGCCACTCTTCTGCTATGCTCCCCACTTTGTTGGCCCCTTGTGCCCCAGAGCTCTCGCTAAAGGAGTCCCTAAGTTCTGGGACCAGAAAGAGCAAGCAGAGTTCACGCTCCTCCAGAGAAATGAGGACCATCTGGCTACCGCCAGCCACTAGGGACTTGGCTTCCTGAATTCTCACTCTGCAGGAGGGATGCAGTGGCCTCTTACTGTTCCCCCCCACCCCCACCCCAGGGATGACTTGGAGGCAAGATAGGAAAAGCCTGCCCCAGGACTTGTCCATTTATCGTTTTTGGTCTGCAAGAACCTGTGCATGACCCCTACAAGGCTCTTTCTGCTTTGGTGTCTTTTTTCTTTTCCGTCTTTCTTTTTTTCAGGAGAGATTAAATGAAGCTTAAAACCTCCGTAGAAGAAGGTCAAAGAAGACATGACAGAGAAGAACTGTTTTAAAGTCATTACTGTCTTTCTTCAAAATACGGAATTACTGCGTCCGATTTGTCTAAAATCAGAAGGATCCTCAGTTTTTACCTTCTGGAAGTCAGCCTTGAGTCTCTGAGGTTGATCTGTCTCTACCACCAGGCTCAACGTACAATTATGTAAGCCATTCAAGAGCCATTCAAGAATGGAAGTAAGGTGGTGGTGTGGACTCCTACAGGGATCTACTAAAGACAGAATGAGAAAATCTTTCACGTACAGGCTGAAAACAAGTTCAGACATCATGTGGAGAACCAGTGCTGCTGTGGTCAGTGTGGGGGTCCAGCCATGAGCCCGAGTCTGCCCAGCTGCTTTGCTCTTGAAGCCCCTGTAACCAGCATGTGCAGGTGGTAACTTAGTAAGAGCCCTGCACAGGTAGAGAAGCCATCCTTAATTGATAAGAATTGATTATGCAGGGCTTTCAAGTCTTTGCAGAAAGAGACCTCAGGCAGGGGATCTTAACCTTGACTGGAAAGAGAGGAGAGAGACGTGCTACCGAAAATTCTGTGCTGAGAGGACAGCAGGGTGAAGGGAAATTTCCAGCTGGAATTCCTCCTCTGTGTCCCCCACCCCGCCTCGTTCTTCCTGGCTGCTCAAGCAATCAGACAATGGGTGGAATCAGTGAAAAGGTTCCCTTCAGCAATCCAGATTCTTTAATTTTACTCTAAGTAATGATTTCCTGTCACTTTGTTCCCCGCTCCGGGCTCTTACGTTTCAAAGTGTGGCAAACTGGGCATCATTTTCGATAGAGAGCTGACTAATGTAGATCGTAGCCTAATGATTGCTTCCTGGACTTTGCATGCCATCCTTCTATAAATACAGCCTGGTATCATTTTGGCTTTTCAGCAATGGCACTCCCTTGCTGCATCCCTCCCGCTGTGGTCAGCCATGACCTCTGTCGTCTCTTTGTGTTGCACCTGTGCCTAATCTGTCCCCCCTATCCCCCAGCCCTGCTTTTCCATTACTGGCTTCTCTGTCTCTAAATTTACCACCTTCCATATTCCCACTCATAGACAACATGAGATTAGCAGAAGCCAGAACTCTTCAAACTATGTTCTCTTTCACTATTGTCTAGGAAGAAAGAAACATCTTCAAGTTGGAAAGAGTAGAAGTAAATAAAGGGTGGTGGACAAACTACCACCATGTACAAAAGGGGCAGCACCTGTTACGGTGAAGGGGCCCACACTACAAAGCCTTGGGATCAGGGGCCGGCTCCATTTTTCAATAACCGCATGACCTTGGACAAGCCATTGAACCCCTTTGAACTTCAGTTTCCCTTCCTATAAAAGGATGCACTTTGACTCCTTCATCTCTAAGCTACCTTTTAAAGACTCAGACTTCAATACTCTCCCGTAAAATAAGCTTGTTACTGGGCCCCTTTTTGAACATATAAGGCTTTTTGGAGTTCAAGAGTCAGGTGGAAAAGACAAAGCCTGGCTTCATGCTCTAAATCTTAGGATATTTTGTTGATCTCATTATGTCTGACACATTATGGAAACAAAAGCATGGATGTATCCCACCTACTTCCAAAGCTTACATTCTGAAAGAAAAAAAAAAAAAAAGGAGTGAGAGGAAAGCTTCTCCCATCAGGACATTTTAGTTATCTCTCAGTTCTGGCACTTTCTACTCATGAGAGCAACCACAGGTATTATTAGGGGAAAATGAGCCTGCCCTGTGGCTTTCATCTCAAATTCTAACATAGCTGACTGGACGGTCTTCTTCTCAGTTCTTGGCATCTTTTGACAATCAGCTTGGCCTCTTGGTACTACAGGTATCATTCAGGCCCTTCATACGTTCAGCATCAAAAGATCAGAAGAATACTAACATGTATAGATTCTGCATATCCACAAGGGAGAAGATTTAAAACACCCTGGGATGAAGATTCTCAGCAGGTGGCTGTGTTTAATTGTGGTAGATGTTCAGGGTCACAAAGGCCTATTCCATTGCCTCATCCTACAGAATTTGGTAAAAATCAGAAGAAACAATAATTGATGTGAGTGCAGATCCTTGCCACTTAAGAGTCAAGAATAGCTTCCCTGTGCTTATGAAGACCACTCTCCACAAATATTGTTTAAAGTTCAAACAACTTTGTCTTGGGATGTGTCAAGAAGTTGTACTATGATCTGACAGTCACAGTGGGTAATTTTTGAGGAATCATGAAAGAGATAAATAAGATTGGATAAACCATCATATGGGATCCCAACCATGGAAAATCAGCTCGATGTCAATGCCAGGCTATAATCAGTAAGTTAGATTTATTTAAAGGGGGAGAAGCCTGTGAAGTTTAGAAGAGTGCCAGGGGCATCAGGTCTAGCATCTGCATGCTGAGAAGTTGTACCATACAAGCTGTGTGTGTGTGTGTGTGTGTGTGTGTGTGTGTTTCTTTAATAGGTAACTTGGCTGGCAAATTTCAGGGGCTATTGTCGATGAAGTGTGTGTGTACTTCAGAAAATCTTTTTGAAACGTCATCCATAAGAGCTTTGTGGGTAAGATGGAGAAATAAGGGATGCAGAATTTTCCAGTGTATTTTCAGTTTGTGGTTGATTACCCATAAGTTTTTTTTAATATATTTTTAGAGAGATAGGGATAGAGACCATGCAAGCAGGGGAGGGGAAGAGAGAGAGGGAGAGAGAGAGAGAGAGAGAGAGAGAGAGAGAGAATCCCAAGCAGGCTCTGAGCTGCCAACACAGAGCCCGATGTGGGGTTCAAACTCATGAAACTGTGAGATCATGACCAGAGCCGAAACCAAGAGTCAAACGCTTAACCAACTGAGCCACTCAGGTGCCCCTGATTACCCATAAGTTTTATGAATGGCTCTGGGTCGACATGGAGTGGTGGGTAGTTACTACTGGAGCTTCTGTCTTAGTCTCAATTCTTCTAACATCGTTGTTGGGAAGAACAAAAAAGATATGCGTGTCAAATTTGCCAGTGACCTGAAGCCAGGAAGGATTGCTAATGTAGTCATTGACAGCATCAAATTCAAAGTGATTTTGATAGGATTTAACCTTGAGCTGAAACGAAAAATACAAAGTCCTACATTTTGGGTTCAAGATCAGTTGCACACACGCAGAATGGAGGCGATGAGGCTTGGCAGATATCCACATGAAAACATCTTACTATTTCAGTTGGCCACAAGCTTAATG
The DNA here is from genome assembly GCF_023721935.1 of Panthera uncia. Taxonomy (NCBI): domain Eukaryota; kingdom Metazoa; phylum Chordata; class Mammalia; order Carnivora; family Felidae; genus Panthera; species Panthera uncia. Next base: position 150,193,830 of record NC_064816.1, read on the forward strand.
TGATGTAGGGTTAAAACTAAGCCAATGCAGTTTTCAGATTCTTTTACCAGAAGTAAAATGTCCAGGCACGAAGGATTTTTTCACCCTACAGTTTATGTTGGTCAAAGATCTGGTGAACCATGTTGAATATTTGACCTTTACAGTTTTAAGAGAGTCACTGAATTAGGCTCTGCATAGATGAGAGTGTCTTGGATGAGAATAACCATAACACATGAAAAAAAAAGGGATTTCTTTTTATTACTATTTAACCAAAATTTATTGATCATTAATTATGTGCCAGGCACTATAATAATCCTCAGAAATCCTCGTAAACAGACACACACAGTGTGGTCCTATTGTCAAGGTGCTGACAATCTCGAAGAGAATCAAAGGCATATGAAGGAAACACTACAGAGTGGTGAGCATCGGAGGGGCAGATGTGAGTAATTCTGGTTAGAAGGATCAGGAAGAGGATCATGAAAGCTCAGAGGAAGTGAACTTTGAGAACCATAACTTTTTGAAGCTGGAAAAAACCTGTGTTGTTGTTGTTGTTGTTGTTGTTGTTTTGTTGTTTCTAATGCCTATAAAGCAAGGAGATGGCTTCTCCTCAAGGGTCACTTTGGCTCCAAGACTCTTTGATGTGACACAGCTCCCTCTTAGATCTGAGGATTGGGCCCTGTGCTACAAGGCCCACATAGCTAGCTGCAGTCTTAGAATTCTATGGCCATGAAGTCCTGCTGAATTTTATCCAATTGTCTTTTCCTGTGGGCCAATTTTTTCCTAATTGCTAAACCTTATTTTGCATGATTTTCTGGTAGAATTCAGCTGGCCTGCCAAATTTAGTATTGCCTTACAATTCGACAGGCACACACTCAATTCCTTTGTCCAGATCACAAAGCCTATGACCAGAATAGATCCACCCTCAACCCAGAGCAGGTGGCTTTACCACTAGGTATGTCCCAGGCCACTCTCCAAGGATTCTTGCCAAGGACATGATGGATATGAAAAGACCTCAGGCTTGTGAGTGAAGGAAAAATAGGCTGGGCCGGAAATTCTATGACACTGAGAAAAGGTGGCCTTGAAAATAAATAATCATACTGATCTCAGTGAGGTAAGTGTATATGGCTTTGACCCTGTTAAAAATAGAGGAAGTAAGGACACATGGGTGGCTCAGTTGTTGAATGTCTGACTCTTGATTTTGGGTCAGGTCATGATCTCATGGTTGTGGGATCCAGCCCTGTGTCAGCCTCCTCCCCCCTCCCCCCACCCCCCAGCACGAAGCCTGTTTGGGATTCCCTCTCTCCCTCTCTCTCTGACCCTTCCCCACTCCCTCTCTCTCTCTCTGTGTGTTTCTAACAAAGGAGAGGAGGGGAGGGGAGGGGAGGGAAGAGGAGAGGAGAGGAGAAAAGATAGCTTCTATAGTGTGTTATCTTGGAAATACCTGTGCCCTGCTGTTTGCACGGTGGGAGGGTCCCCAGAAGTTATTGACTGGGGCTTCAGAATCAAAATTTGCATCTAGAAGCTTCTTTTTCATTGTATCTATCTTTCTATGCTGAGATGATAACTCTCCATAGTGGATCATCCCCCACAGCTCTTCCCTTTTGTCTTCATTTGCTCTGGCTTCATTAGAATCCCTGTGGTCCAAAGAGCTCCTAATTCTACTTGGAATTTCCTAGAATCTGGATGATTCTTTCCATATTCTATAGTCTTTATCTACATCATGTCTTGTTTTGCTATTGATATAAACCAGGTCATTAATACTCTTTACCATGGTTAGTTTTATGCATCAGCGTGATTTGGCCACCCAGATATTTGGTCAAACATCCAGTCTGGAGATTGTTGTGAAGGTATTTTTTCTCCTAACCTGAGTAAAGCAGATTATCCTCCATGATGGGTGGGCCTCATCCAATCAGTTAAAGACCTAAATAGAAAGCAGGTCTATTTAGGTCCCCAGAAGGAAGATGGAATTCTGCCTTAGACTGCCTTGGAATTGAGCTGCAAGGTTAACATTTCCATGGGTCTCCAGCCTGCAGGTCTATCCTGCAGATTTTGGACTTGCCAGCCTCCACAAACATGTGAGTGAATTCCTTACAATCTCTCCCGCTCTCACTAGCTCTCTCTCTCTCAGAAGGATAGAGATACACCTTATTGGTTCTGGTTCTCTATAGAACCCTCATACACTCTTTAAACTGGAGGATGAGTAGTTCAAGCCTGCACTCAATTTTTCCTTAGTCCCCAGAAATAATCTCAGCTCCTGCTTGACAGGAAAATCATGTTCCAGACATGAACTTCCTCACTTTCCACTCTTACAACATGCAAGCAATTACCTGGGCTTGCACGCGCCCTTACCTCTTACCCTCAAACTAAGAAAAGATGACCATTCTCCTATTGTGGGTTAGTCCCTCCCCCTGTGCTCTTGATCTGAATGAACCCTTCTCTTCTTCCCCCAAACCAGAACCTAGCTCCATCTATCATCACCTCTCTCCAGCACCCACAGACTTGCATCCATCTCCTTCCCAAGGACCTAAAAGTAGTTCAGATTATTTCCCATATTTTACAAAAGAAAGCAAAACAACATCTCCTTGAACCCCAAGTGGCACCTTACCTCTTTCCTTCCCTTCACAGCCAAGTGATTCCTCCCCCTCACTCTCTAGCTGCTGTATTCTGACCCCCGCCTCCCACTGTGCCATGAAATCCACTCCACCAAAGACATGGTGGCCCCTGGCTGCCAAGTTCAGGGAGCCTTTCGGTCCTGACTTGGGCCTCTCTGAAGCTGCTGACACTGACCACTCCCCTTCCTGGGCCTCCCCACCCCCATATCCCATGACTTCATTCCCAAAGTGAAGGAGTCAAACCACTGGTGGCAGAAGGGGTAATTTTAGATGCTGTAAGACCACAACCAGGGCTGGGGACACTGTGTAAAATCTTTCCCTCTGGATTTCAGCCCTGCCTCAGCACAAAATAAAATGTGAGTTGCATAGTGAGAAAATAAATTCTCTCTTAATCCTCTTTCAGTTCTTCTGATTGAAGCAAAGAAAAGGTTTCTGTTCGGAATTAGTGTGTCTTTAACACTTTTCTAAGGCTTGCTCATTTTCCTTTTCTAAAATTAAAAAAGAGCAGTCTCAGACCTGGAGCCTTCTCTGGCCAACAGTCACCAACTAGAATGTAGAAATAGGGTTTTCTTGATTTCCTTTGGCAGTTATTTTTAGGAGTACTAACTTAAAAAAAAAAAGGAGTACTATCTTTTGGTGGCAAGGGATATTACTTTATCATTTATTATATAAATGATATATATATATATAATTTAAATATATATCATTTATAATATTATATTATGCGTTTTCTTTCAAATAATCTCATAAAAAATTAATCAAAGTTGAGGTGAATTGAGAAAAAGCCTGAGAAAACCAATAGTCCAGGTGAGAAAGGACTAGGATATACAAATGCCTGGGGTCTGGGAAACGTTGCTTTCCATGCCAGTGTTTCTCAGGACTCTGACGTAGGCTCTCGTCTCCTCTTTTGTGATTTCTCATCTAGTCACATACATTGGATGTAATGTTGACTCCATTATCTCTGTCTGTAGCTGTCTCCTGAGCTGTTAATGCAGGTTTAACCATCTATGGGATATCCTCACTAGATAGCTCACAGCCCTGCTAGATTCATCATTTTCTAAACTATACAAGCCATCATCATCCTTTCCTTCCCATATTTACTACCCCCAAAGAATGGCACCAGTTTGTTATCTAAGCTGGAAAACTGGGAGTCATCCTTAGACCCTCCTTCTCCCTCATCACTGCTCAGCCACTGGGGTGAGTGATGGAATCTTCTTTTATTATTCAACCTGAGTGGGCTCCCTCCTTTCCCCCCTCTCTGCCTGAAATCAGATTCATCATCTGTTGGAAGGGTCTAATTGGCCTCCCTGCCTCCAATGTCATGCCCATCGTGGGCAGTGCCACGAGCCCTTGGATCTGATGGTACCGTTCTCGTCCCGAGCCTCAGGTTGCTGTTTTCAGCCACATAAGGAAATAGGCCATATGAGGGCTATGTCTTAACCTGAGGTCCACAAATGGGTCATAGGGGTATCTTGAGCCCACTGAAATTGATTGCAAACCTTTGTGCATATGGCTATAAATGCATTTTTCTAGGACAAGAGTCCATGACATCATCAGCTCCTCAGAGGGGTCTTTAAGACTAAGAGGAGAACCTCTTCTTGCCAAATTGAACCATCATGAGAATTAACAAGTAGATGGAGTGAGACTGGATGGCATTTAAGAGTCTCTCCTCCAGGGGCACCTGGGTGGCTCAGTCAGTTAAGCGTCTGGCCTTGGTTTAAGCTTAGGTCATGATCTTGTGGCTAGTGAGTTCAAGCCCCGCATTAGTGTCTCTGCTGACAGTGTGGGGCCTGCTTGGGATTCTGTCTGTCTGTCTCTCTCTTTCTGCCCATCCCCTGGTCATTCTCTCTCTGTCTCTCTCTCTCTCTCTCTCAGAAGTAAATTTAAAAACATTTTAAAAAAAGATTCTCTCCTCCAGCTTCAACCGGTCTTTCCCTGGGAACCTCCCCACCATCAGTACCCCTTACCCCACAAACACTTATCTTCTGAAGCCCTCAGCTTCTACCAAACTGTTTAGATAATAAACATTAGCTGTTTGGGGTACCTCCATCTTAAATGTGCAAAGAAGATCACGTGGATAGATAGATGCCTCCATGAAGGAAAAATGCAGAACTAGGATGCCAGAGACAACTTGCAAGTAATATTCTTCAAAACTCCAGGTAGGTAGGGTACTTGCGGCTTTGGTGGGGGAGGGGGAGGAACACGTGTGCCTCTCCCTCAATGGTACAGAGGAGGAATTATGGGAAGTTATGGAGATCATTATTATAACAAAAATAACTGCCATTTACTGAGTTCACTGTTGCCAAGTGCTGTGCAAAGCCCCTCTATGACATAAGTACTGGTGTTGTCCTTTACCAGATGAAGACGCTGAGGCTTGAGTAATTAAGTATCTTACCCACAGTCGCAAGGCAGGAAAGAGGCAGGGCTAGAATTCAAATACAGATCTGTTTGGCCCTGACCATGCTGTTATGCTCACAAGAGCATGATTGATTTTTCAAAGTTTCTTATATCTGCTACGTAAACCGTAAAACAAACGTCGCAGTTCACCTTGTGCTGTGGTACGAAAATTCCAAATATCTCACCAAGCTAGAAAATAAAACTCTACACTTCTTTTTATGTTATTTTTTAAGTGTTTTACTTCTGATTATTTATTTATTTATTTATTTTTTGAGAAACAGAAGAGTGCAAGCAGGGGAGGGGCAGAGAGAGGGAGAATCCCAAGCAAGCTCTTCGCTGTCTGCACAGAGCCCAACATGGGGCTTGAACTCATGAAACTGGGAGATCATGACCTGAACTGAAATCAAGAGTCAGACACTTAACCAACTAAGCTACCTTGAAGCTCTACACTTCTACATTCAAAAACTCTGTACTCCATCCACCCCCCCATCCTCAAACATTTCATTCAGACTATGTTTATGGGTGTTTTGAGGGTAGTAGGTGGAGAGATCAAGTTGCTTGCTCAATTAATGATTAGATGATGGCACAGGGACAAACTCTGAATCACAGGCTTTCATGCAAAGGTTTCTGCAGCGGCCTCCTTAGCCCTCAGGAATAGCATACAGGAATGCAGGAGCAGGTCGGCCATGCAGGCCTGCACGAGGCAGTCCGGACCCAGCTGACCTCTCCCTCACATCCCCCTGGGGTTGCAGGGACCTTTGGGTTCAGAGAAAATGCTGGGTTTGTTGTCCACAAAACAGCAGCCCTAATGCCCAAAGGTTGCCAAGATTTTCAGGGAGAACCCCCAAGCATCACAAAGGTCAGGCTAAACCTGGGGAAGCTCTGGAGTGAAAGGTTAAGATATCGGGACACAGGCATTCTGGAAAGACAACATGAGGAGAACAGCCAGAGCTAGGGCGACAGAAGTGGTAATGATCACCCATCATTTATTGAGCACTTACTACGTGACTGGTACCGATCCAAGGGATTTAAATTTAATCATCACAACCATGGAAGACACTAAATTCATTCTTTTTCCTCCTGGACACACGGACCCCGTTTCCCAGCCTGCCTTGCAGTCAGAGTAGCCGTGTGATTAGGTCTGGGTACTGTGGAATGTGCCTCACTTCTGGGTCTGGCCCATAAGTCTCGCGTCTCCCATTCGGCCCATTCCCCTAATCCTATCTCTCCACCTAGCCACTAGCAGAATCATAAAGTAGAGGGGACACGGACCCTTAAATGTCCACGTGGAAGGCTGCCCATTGATCCCTGCATTGACCATTACATGTGTGAAGTAAACCTTCATTATGTTAAGCCATTCAGATTTGAGGGCTTATCTGTTTTAGCAGTGGAGTCCCCTACAAAATGCCACAAGCCCATGAGTAGGGCTATTACTCTCATCACTTGCGAATGAGAATCTTCAAGCAGAAAACGCTCCCGAGGCCACAACTAGTAAGTGCCAGTGTCAGGATTCAAACCCAAGCCGTTCGCCCCCAGAGCCCATGCTGGCAGCTACCGGTTCTTTCCTATAACGGGTTATGGGAATTAAATGAGATCATGCGCGCACAGGGCTAGCACAGTGACGCTAAGTAAAGGTTGGGCGGGGGGTGGGGAGGAGGTTATAGCTAATATGATAGAAGACAAAGCCGACAGGCTGGAATGATGGGCCAAAGCCAGGAAGAAATTTAATGGAGAAAAACAAAGGGCAGATTCTTAGAGGAAAAGGACCCGAAAGGTCATTGACTGGAGCTTCTGATTAAATCCTTGACTAGATGGATTCCCTCCCTCCCGATTTTTGCTATTCTAGTCACACCTGTTTCTATCTGATTATCTCCAGGCGTGTGAAGAAATTACTGTATCTGTTTTAAAATCTTGTTAAATTCCAATTAGGTGGACAGGGCGGGCTTAGATTTTTTTAAACCCCAAGCTTTGAAAGCAAATGTCTCCGAAGCAGACTGGTATGTAATCCTGAGCGTGTGATCTTTGCTCGGGAAAGCGTTTCGTGAGTAAACGTCAGCGCTGTTCGGTATTGATCAGAACAGTCGTTCTGAACGGGGTACCACTGTGAGCCCACAGGTGAGCTGGCCATTCCGTTCATTCGGTCGCCTGAAGAAACAGGCTCACTCAAGGGGCAAGTACGTATTCTAGTCAAATAGAAGGCAGGTAATTAGGACTAATTTACTAGTTTTCCACGAGAGGAATGTCAGCGGGTTGGATACCTGGCAAAGTTGCTAAAACCTCAGGCCGTCCGAAACGTTCAAGCTTTAAAAGACTCGGAGTAAACTATTTCCATCCCGTCCAGGAGAAAGCAAAGGGGGAGACTGAGTGAGTCGCCCTGTGATCACTACTAATTAAGACAATCTTTCGTTTAAAAATTTTTTTTTCTGTAAGTTTATTTCTTTATTTTGAGAGAGAGTGAGCACAAGTCTGGGAGGAGCAGGGAGGAGCGACAGAATCCAAGCTGGCCCGATGCAGGGCTCGAACTCACAAACCATGAGATCATGATGACCATGATGAGACTGAGTCTGAGGCTTAACTGACTGTGCCACCCAGGTGCCCTGATACAATCTCTCTTCAACTGAGATAGGGATCCTGGGAACCTGCTTAGCAAGGTCCTAAGATAGTTCTTATGCACATGTGAGCCTCTGGCTTAGAAAGAAAATACCCCTAAAGAAAATTCACCATTTAGGGGCACTTGGGTGGCTCAGTCGACTAGGCTTCTGACTTTGGCTCAGGTCATGATCTTATGATTTGTGAAGTTGAGCCCAGCGTCCGGCTCGGAGCCTGGAGCTTACTTCAGATTCTGTGTCTCCCTCTCTCTCTGCCCCTCCCCTGCTCATGTTCTGTCTCTCTCTCTCTCTCTCTCTCTCAAAAATAAAATAAACATTAAAAAAATTTTTTTTAAGAAAATTCACCATTTGAAGCAATAACTTATGTTCTGCTAACACACTGATCTGGTTTTTTTTTTTTTTTTAAATGTTTTTATTTTTTGAGAGAAAGAGCGTAAGCGGGGCAGGGGTGGGAGGAGGGGGACAGAGGATCCAAAGCGGGCTCTGCACTGACAGGCTGACAGCAGTGAGCCCGATGTGGGGCTTACACTCACCAGCCACAAGATCATGACCTGAGCTAAAGTCAGACTCAGCTGACCGAGCCACCCGGGCGCCCCATGCCAATCTGGTTTTATTAAAGTTTTCTATTTTTTATACAAAAAGTATAACTGAGCAGAAAAAAGCATGTTGTTCAATACTCTATAGAAAGCCTCGTGGTTTGGATTATGAACACATGGCCAAGTCACCTTCCCACCACCCTGCTTCATTGGATGGCGGAGTGCCTAACAGAAAATTTACTTGGGAGGAAACAAGGATTCCACAACGGCTGCTGGGTGTGCGAGCCCACCCTCTAGTTCTAAGACACACCGCAGTGGGAATGACCAAGTCAAAATACAAAGTCCACATTCCTCCCCATCGCTTTTACTACAGGTCAATTAATGTCTTGCTATATACTTGCCTGCTCAGCTGCCATCACCTGTGTGCACGAATATGTGTGCTCATTATATTGAACGAGAGGGACTCCTTCCTCATGTTCCCCTTTGCTCTGTGGCCTAGTTTTTGCCTTGGGGGAAATTGTGGGCCGGTCTTAAGATTTTCCTGGTCCTTGCAATCACAAGAACTGATTTCTTTTCATAGTCAATATGTCCAGTCCATATAATAAGGCACTCCACCTTGAGCTCGGTTCCTCCTCCAGCTCTCCTGCCTGCAGTACAGGACCGGGGCAGGATGGCGGAAGGCTGCTGCTCTCTTTTCTCCACTCTCTCTGCCCCATTAGCCAGCTGCTGTTTCTGGCCCTGGTGAGGGTGGGGAAAGGGATTAGGGAAAAGGTACAGTCTCTGGCCTTGGTAGAATTTCAAAGCTCATTACCTCACTCCAGGCTTTCTACTGTGGTTTCTCTTGAGATTCCCCAACAGAACCTCCCAGTGCCCTTCCAATGAGCCAGGCGATGGCTCCTCCCAAAAGCCATTGAAGCGTCCAACACTCGGGCTCTCATCTTCAGGAGCCCACCCTTCTGCTGGGTCAGTCTGTCCTCCCAGGCAGTGCTCCTGGGCCAGGTCCCTTTGAGGATGGCTCCAGGCCATCTCCTTCTAGCATGTCACACACTTCTTCCACCAGGAAACATCAGTGCTCTATAGTTATTCGTGCAAGTGCACATTGCTTCCGGGGTAGTTCTCTCTCACCCTCTCCCCTCTCTTTGTCTCCCTCTCCCCCTCTCCCTGTCTTCTTTCCTTCTCTCCCTCTCCCTCTCTCCCCCTCCTCCCCACCCTCCTCCCCCTCCTCCTCTCCCCTTCCCCCTCCCCCTCCTCCTCTCCCCTTCCCCTCATCTGCCATCTCAAGCCTTTTGCTTTTACATTCTTCAGCCATGTATTATATACTAGTTCCCAATATACTAGCCCCAGAAACACGCCAGGCTGTCTGGGCAGTCCCTAGCAACCCCTGCTGACTTGAGAGGAGGACAAAGCATCAACATTCTCTCCAAAGGAATAGTCTCCTCCTTGGTTCTCCAAGGCCTTCTCTTTCACAGGATGGACTAACTCTGGAAACACTCGTTTTCTTAATCTCGTAAGGTGTCCTACATGTGAACTAACACCCACTAGGACTTGTGGGATATGACATCTATTATATTGCTCTCTACCTTTGGGGATTCAGTGCAAACAAGTAGACCTCAGGAAAGACAGGATTTTTTTTTTTAATTTTTTTTCAACGTTTTTTATTTATTTTTGGGACAGAGAGAGACAGAGCATGAACGGGGGAGGGGCAGAGAGAGAGGGAGACACAGAATCGGAAACAGGCTCCAGGCTCCGAGCCATCAGCCCAGAGCCTGACGCGGGGCTCGAACTCACGGACCGCGAGATCGTGACCTGGCTGAAGTCGGACGCTTAACCGACTGCGCCACCCAGGTGCCCCAGGAAAGACAGGATTAAACATTCTGTTATGTGTGTATAAGTATAGATGTGTCTGTGTGTGCCAAGTGGGCACAGGATAGAAGGGAAACTGATCAAGATGTTTTCTTGAGACAGCATGAATGAGAATGGAATGAAGGCATGTGGCAAATATAAAGGGATGAAAATGTCCATGCTATTTTCTGGCATTTGTGTGGGACTCAAATTGGTGGGTGGAAAAGCAGAGAATCTTTGAAAATAGAGAATGCAAACAGGAGAAAACCGCTGAGGGAGTGGTAGAGGGGATAGAGAATTTCACAAAAACAAGTGGACAAAGAATTTCAAGAAATTAAATGAGCACTTTAGAGAAAGCCAGTAGAGAAGGGAAGCTTGCACCCCGCGGCAGCCTCTGTGGTCCAGCTCCTCTGTGATCCTGGTGATCAGCCTGGCTTGGAGCCATTCTCCAGATGACCTGCCCAGTACATTACAGATGCTTGGGCACACTGTCTCTTATCACTGGTATGATCCATCTCTGTCAGTCTTCCCCGTCTCTGCTGGAAACCACTGGACTAGGTGATCTCAAAGGTCCAATATAGCTCTGAGAGTCCAGAAGCCGCTTTATGATTCAAAGACATCCCAGTTATGGACCCTAGCTCCACAATCTTCTCTCACAACGGCTGTATCCTGAGTAGAATCTGAGATTGCACTTGGAAATGAAGCAGTGTCCCCTGTAAAGCAAAAAGCCTTTAACTTCTTATGAATGTTTATTTGTAAGGCAGAACCCAGCTGGGACTGGCCATCATCTGGAGCCTGCTGAGCCGTATTGGTCAAGGTAACATGGGCATCCAGGGTAGACCAGTATTGCCAAGGCCAGGCGCTGGAGCTGTGGCAAGCTAAGGGAACTTTCTAGTGTAATTATTTCAGAAAGCTAGAGAGCCACTAAAACAAACTGAGTACCAGTGAAGGGAGGGCCAGGAAACCCTAGGAGCAAGGACAGGAAGAAGCATAGCGAGAACTAAAAGGAAGAACAGATCTGTAAGAACGGAGCCCAGAAGGTGCTTGGCAGACCTGGAGAGTTCAGAGGACTTCAGAGCCTTGGGTTGGAAGCCTTGGAGAGGCAGGCAAGCAGGCGTGCAAGCCGGGAGATAGCAATCACACCTGGTCTTCCCCCAGATCCTGGGAACCTGGCTAAAGGGACCAAAGACGGAACGATAACTGGGGGTGCCTGGAAAGGGCATTCAACCCCCAAGGAGATAGTTGAGTGAAAGGAACATACCACGGTTCAGATGTAACTGAAGTGATAACGTGGTTTCCCTATGTGGCTCCTAGTGCCAAATGTATTACTTTAAAACTGCACTATGAACATCAGCTGTTCCTTTCCATTACTTTAAACAGCTGTAAAGTAAATTAAGCATTTTAACTGACTGGCTTGGGTGGAGTTTGGCGGCGAGGAGGCTTGATGGTAAGAGAAGAAAGTTCCCCAAGGTGCCTGGAGAAAAGAGCCTTCATCTGGGATGGCCTTGGGGATAACCTATTACTAAATGCCCCGTAGACTTAGTAACTTCCAGAAGTTTCAGGTGTGGCCCAGACTGATGAAAAAAACAAGGGAGAAGACACACAAAAGATCCAACAAAAGAAAAAGTAAAATCGAGGCAGACGTGATGGAGTGGAAGAGTGAAAGGTCGCCGGAGGTTGGAGGCCCTTAGGATGCCCCGCTGTGGGAAGTTGCCCCGAAGGGAGTGACCTTCAGGACCGGTCGCGCCCCACCTGCGCCTGAACTTGATTCCTCAACCCTCGAGTGCTTCCCCTAAGCGGCTCTACCTCTTCTGCACATGCTCCGTCTGCTAACAGCCAGCGATCTGAAAAATGCTGCCAAGCACACGACGGAGGCTAACGTTCAGAGCAGAAAGCCAGAAAGAGGGTTTGATCCTTTGTGGCTGATTCCTTGGCCATCGCTGCTCCTTGGGAGGAGCTCTCTCCCGAGCACCCAAATTACTGCCCCCACCCCCGCCAGCTCCACCCCACCTCGCACTTCTTGGCCTCCTGTTCCCAGACCGGGATTCTCCAGCGCCGTGGAACAAAATCCAGGACAAAGTCCAGGAGGCAGCCAGCGCTGCGGGAGAACAGCGGCAGGTGCGGCCGGGTGTGCCCAGGTAGGTCCAGTCGCTGCCTGCGGGGCGTGGGAGCAGCTCTCATGGGAACGAGGCACACCAGCCTCGCTCCCGTCCTCTCTTGGTGGGCCAGTGTATTTATTCCCAACCGAGACTGAAAAGTGGGAGCTAAGAGTGTCTTCAGGGGCTAAAAACCTCACGTGACCAGCACAAAGGGGCTTGCTTGATCTTTCCTGCACGGGCAGTTTGCCCGGCCCTCGCAGGAGTCTCTGCTCCCCCTCCTTCCCAGCCTGTCCAGCCTCCCCTCCCCTGCTCTGCCCGCTCCCCGGCTGGTGGACCAGGCCGTTCAGCTCCCCCAATGGGGGGCGCTCGGGCACCAGGGCGCCCAATGAGCTGTACGCGCCTGAGTAGTAACAGCTCCGCACCTTTCCCAGGCTGCGCCCCGGGTCTCCTAAAAGCACGCTTGCACCTTGGCACCTTTCTACGCAGCCAGCTCTCCTCCCCATCCCACCCCACCCCACCCCACCCCCTCACCTTAGTTTCACCTCTCCCAAGCTCTCGCCCTTTGGCTGTTTTGCTCTCCCACCCCTTTCTCTCCTGTGTGACTTTCACCTCTGGCGCCTCTTCTTTTCTGTCATTCACAGGCTTTTCTGTCATTTATCTTCTCTGCATAGCCTTCCCCTCTCTTTCTTTTCTTTGTTCTTTCTTGAATCACTCCCTCTGCTACCTCCCTAGCCATGGGTAGCACGTGACAGCAGTGAAACCTAGCTCAACTGGGGAATTAGGATGAGATGCTAGAAATAAGGAAATTTAGGACACACTTCATTGGCATATTAAACAGAGCACAGGTAATGTACTTGGTCATTCCCTGATGAGTCCGGTAGGCAGTGTTCCAGATGAGATGTGGTTGGAGGAACTTCGTGGGTTGACTGCACTTCGGGGTCAGCATGGTTTGGTCCTCAACTTTGCAGATTCAGGAACTTGATCTTTTTGGTTCACTGGGAGCTATCACTCATTGCAAAGTAGATTCACCCATACCAGTGGCAAGAGAATAAGGACAAAACCAGAGTGGCAATGTATTAATTTACTGGAAGGGATAAGCCTTTTGTGTCAGGGACGGGCTAGATGCTCGCCAATCCTGCAACTTCTCCGTGGACACGTAGGGAGACTGTATGACTCAGCCTCACCTGCCCATAGATGGAACCGTGTGATTTAATGCTAGCTAACAGAATGTCGGCAGAAGTGACATATGCCGCTTCCAGACCTGGCCGTAAAATGTCCCAAGTGCTGGAAGTGAAGGACTCTGCAACAGGAGGCATACAATGGAGGATCCTGGACCTTTGAGTCACCACCAGGAGAGATGCCTGACCAACAATGGACTGTGATGTGGGCAAGAAGTAAACTTGTATTATGTTAAAACATTGAGCTTTAAAGATTGTTTATTTCCTAAGATAGCATGAGTGTATCTTTCCAGGGAAAAATAACTTGTTCGCACTGTTCCGAACGCTCTCTTCCCATACGAAGATGCTCGTACAGGTACTTGCACGTGAGAAACCTTGTCCTCAGAGACTTGTTGGGTTAGCCGGAAGTGGACCAAAGCCATGAGAGGTATTTATTGAAGCTGTGGTACATCTTAGGCTAGCATTTCTGCTGTAGCTTAGGAGATACTGGAAAGGAACCAATGGAAGTAAGGGGGAGGGAGGCATTAAAACGGTCATTCGCCAAGCATAGGCTACTTACTTCCTAGTCACCTGTTCATCTTTTGTTTAGGGGTAGAGAAAGGAGTATGAGAACGGAGGAAAAAATAATGGTACCAATTCAGAAGTGTAGGGTGACGATGGAAGGGCCCAGATTAAAAAAAAAAAAAAAAAACTGGGGGGGGGGGGGGGGGAGGGGCTAAGGGAGAAAGAATCCCAGGCAGGTTCCATGCCTACCACGGAGCCCAATGTGGGGCTCAATCATATGACCCTGGGGCCATGACCTGAGCCAAAATCAAGAGTTGGACACTTAACCAACTGAGCCCCCTTCATGCAGTTTCATGCCAGGAATGAGAAGACTCTGGGCTGGCCAGGAGGGAATTAATTGGCCCACGCTGTGGGTCAGGTAGGCACGAGTTAAGTTCCAAGTGGACATCTTGCCTAATCCACATCTTCGCTCGGACATCTTCCACTTGGAGGCATTCCAAACATAGCAGGACCAAAGTTCTTCCCCAAGCCCACCCCATCTCTATCAGTGTCCGTTCTCTTTTCCCCATTTCTCAGGCCAGAAGCCGTAGTCTTCACTGTCCTCTTTCTCTCATGCTCCACTATTAATCCGTTAGCAGATTCTGTGTGCTTCACCTTCGACATCAGCGACCTCTTACCATCAGGCTGTTACCACCCTGTATCCAACTGTCACCACATCTTGCCTACATTATTGCAAAGGCCTTCTAACTGGTCTCCTTGCATCCATCCTTGCTCCCCTCATGTTTGTTTTTCCTACATTCGTCAGGTTTTTCTTTAAAAATGGAAAGGAAAGCAGATAATGTTGCTTGAACTCTCCAAATGCTTGCCATCGTGATGAAAATAAAATTTAAAGTTCTTATCGTGGTCTACCAGGCCTATGCGATCTGGGCCCCCACCTCCTCTCTGATCTCATCATGCCGTTCCCTCTAGCAGATACTGCCAGTGCCCTGCCCACATCCCCAGGGTGGCCCAGAGGTTACTGCAGACACTGTCTTGTGCTCCAGTGGCCTTCTTACATCTGCCTGGAGGTACTGTATGGCCTCAGGAGCAGGTTCCAGAAGCCATCTTCGTCAGTGAGACAGGAATTGGATACATACCCAGCTTGCTGACTGCTCACTGGGATAGTTCTGAAGCATATTCCTTACAGTCCCGGAGGTCCCTAGCAGGGGTGAATCTCAGTAGCCCACAGTGGTAACCCACTCATTCATGTCCTGTTTATTGGCTTGCCTTTCTTCCCTCGTTCACTTCCCCATTCTCTCTTAATGCTTCATCAGATCACCTCCAGAATAAACCACTTGACCCATATTTTTGTCTCAGGGAGTTTGCAGACTAAGGCACCTCTCAGTCTATTCTGGGCATGCCAGCTTCCTGTTTCTAGAACGCACCAAACACCCCACCACCTCAGAGCCTTAATATCTTCCGTTCCCTCTGCCTGAAATACTCTTCCTCTTCTGTCCTTCAGGTCTCTGTTCAAATATAATCTTCATCAGGGCGCCTGGGTGGCTTGGTCGGTTAAGCGTCCGACTTCAGCTCAGGTCATGATCTCACGGTCCGTGAGTTCGAGCCCCGCGTCGGGCTCTGTGCTGACCGCTCAGAGCCTGGAGCCTGTTTCGGATTCTGTGTCCCCTCTCTCTCTGCCCCTCCCCTGTTCATGCTCTGTCTCTCTCTGTCTCAAAAATAAATAAACGTTAAAAAAATTTTTTTTTTTTAAATATAATCTTCATCTATTTATCATGTAGGAACCCTGACCCCCATGAGTCAGTCTCTGTCCCCTCTCTCTGCCTTATTTCTCTTCTTTATTTCTTCATCACCGAAGGCAAACAGACCCATTGCCTATTGATGTGTTTATTGACTGTCTCACTCAGGCCACAGATAATCTTCATGAGAAGAGGGACTTAGTCTGTTTTGTTCTGTTCTTTTCCCTGAAAACGAGGAAGAGAGTTAATTTCACAAGTATCTGTGCTTTCTGACTTTTGTTTTAAGAAGTATTTTAGATCCTAATTATAGCATCGTTCACGATTTTTTTTTAATTTAGAAAGTTCAATTTTTTTCCCCAAAAAATAGCAGACTTGAACAGATTGACACTAATGAATAAGCATGACAGAAAATGTACAAGTCGCTCCCCAACCTGTTCTGCTGGGTTTGAGGAGTCCACCTGAGCTCTTTTCATCATGATCTCTTGCTTTCCTTGGCGGCCTGTTCCTGTGGGGGTGATCTGGGTCTCGCCTCCATTTCACGCCATCCTCCGGCCCCCATTTAAGCATCGCCTCTCAGAGAATCTGTCCCTGACTCCCGTCTAAAGTCGGAAGCCCCTGCCCGGTGATTCTCTTTCATGGCGTGGTGTCATTTTCCTTTGCGGCACTTTTCATTACCTGTTGTCACATCATATTTATTTCTTGCCATTCTCTTGGTTGCTGCCTTCCTGGAGTGTAAGCTTTCTGAGGGCAGGGCCCATGTCCGCTTTGTCCCAGTGGCACGCAGAGTGCCTGGCACACAATAGACACTCCTGAAAGATTCAATGGATGCAGCAATGAAAGAGCACGTGGAGGAAGGAAGACCAGAACCGGGGAGCTGGGCAGTGACCGGCTCAAGGTGGGATAACCGGTCGAATGCAGGACCCACGACTCCCGACTCCCGCTCTGAGCCCTCCCCCAAACCCTCCCTCTCCTCTCCTTTCACCAAAGCTGTTAGTCACCTCACTGACAGGCAGGGTCATCTAAGAAAGTAGAAAGAGGAAAAGAAAAATGAGGCACGGGAGGGTAGAGTGGAGAATCTAGGCTCTTTTAACAGCCACTATTCCTTATTTCTTGCTAAAGTATTGGCACCTTTAAAAGCTTTGGCTGTCCTCCCCAACCTCCCCACTCAATCACAAACCACAGTGCCGAGAGAAAATAAAGGGGGGAAAATCAATGTGCTAAATCTTCGCTGGGCTCAGTAGCAACTCCCCCTGTGCTTTCCTCTGCTGCCCATACAGCTAAACATTCTGTGCCTCTCTCTGCACGTGACTCCAAGTTCAAGTGGGGGTGAGGTGGGGAACTTGCACGTTAAAAATGTTTAAAAATCGTGTCTGAGTGGTAGATGGTGGAGTTGAGAATGGAATCATATTCTGAAAATATTAAAAATGACTTATTTTTGTTTCTCCTTTAAACCTTATTACTTTCAGATTTATTTCCGACCCCAAGTCTGAAAGTGTTTACTGCCCCGGGGAGGGAGAAGGTGGGAAGAAATAAGGGGCAACTGATACCTTTGGGCATTAAATCTCTCTTAATCAAGAGCTTGGACTTGGAAGCTAGGCACTGCAGAAAGACAATAGGGATTTCTAAATTCTCAAACTCCTCCTCTGATATATGGAGAGCCATGCCTAGTTGGTAGATGGGTAGGTTTTAGAAAAGGAAGGTCCACATCAGAGAGAAGACCTATCCAGTGGATGCTTAAAAGGAGGGTATGGAGGGCCAGAAGAGATTGAGCTAGGACCTGAGGTCATATAGGTTCTTGTCACCCCTTCTTAGGGACAGGACCCTGATGTGTGCGTGTGCATGCATATGCGCTTGTGTGCGTGTATATATATGTGTGTAGGTGGAGGACGGGGAGAGAAACAGTAGAGAAACAGGTAGTTATGGAGGAACCTGAGAATATTAAAGTGAAGGGCTTTTGTCGCCAGGGCCTGTGGCACAGGTGCCTGGGCACATCTTAGAGGACACTGTCAGTTCCCAGCTGAAATCCCATCTATGCAAGATAACAAAAGAGCAGTTGCCAGGCATTGGCTGAGGAGGTAGCCAGATGAAGGGGTCAGAGGCAGTACTCTGGCCCCCCATGGCCAGACCAGGAAGAGCACAGCGTCTGGGGTTTTCACCTCGCTGAGAAAAAGGAAGGGAGAGTGCTGGGGGCACACAGAGCTGGGGGTTGGAGGACAACATGGGCATGGCAGGACATTGAGACTAGGCAAATGGCTGTCACTGGACTCTTTCTAAGTCCCCTTTGCAGATTCCTCTTTATCTCTAAACTCTGGCATTCTTTCTGTTCTCAACTCCCTCAGTGATACTGTCCAATGTCATGGCTTTAAGCATTTTTGTACACTACAGACCTCAACTATGTGTGTCCAGTCCTAGCTCTTCCTTGAGCCATTGGTAAGTCCCGCTGGTGCTACTATTCTGCTCTCCAGCACCCTCAACCCTCCTCACCAGGGGTTTTGCAGTCACCCCCTAACGCGCCCGCCTTACCCACTCTTGCTTCCCATCTGCTCTGCACACGACAGCCGCGGGTGCAGCTCTAAACATGTAAGCTGCTTCCCTGTTCCAGATCCTCCAAAGGCTTCTCATCTCGTTCAGGGTAAAAGCAAAACTCTTTACCACTGTCCACCAGATGCACCACGATCAGGCTGCCTGTGCATTTAGTCCAGCCATCCAGGATGCCCTACACTTCTCCAATACATGATGCCCACCCTTGCCTTCCCAGAATTGGTCCCTCGCTGTCTCCAGGACTCTGCTTCTAAAATCATCTTATTAATAAGGCCTTCCCTTTATGGGATAACAACTGCCCCGCCTGCACGATTTCCTTTCGCCTGCCTCTGACCCTCCATATCCCTATCTTCCTGACACAGCACATATTATGTCCATTTATTATCTGCCACATATCTGGCAGAATGTAAGATCCAGAAGGCCAGTGGGCAAAAAGCTTTCTTTTGTTCATTGCTGTATATCCAGCACTGGAGCACTGCCTGGAACATAGTAGGTGCTTGATCAATATTTTTTGAGTGAAATGACTCAACTGAAGGTTCCAGTTTCCTGCCCCCCCCCCAATTTGTTACCATAAGGCTCTGAATACTGGCTACCTTCCCACACACCATCCTTTAAGGGAACTGGGTTTGAAGGACGTCTGAACAACTGAGCTTTATACCACAAAGAGGCTAGGTGATATATTCTAAAAGGTCACTTAAAGCAAAGTAGTTTGTGAAATACACACTGATAATGTTTTAGTTTTGTTTCTCTTCATAGTTACCCATTGGGATGAGGGACTGATAACATAGAGCAGATAAGTTACAGGAAAGGGAAAATCACATCTGAGTGAACTGTAGAAACAAGCTTCCTTCTGCACATATGCATCTCTGTGGCTCCTGACGTGAGTTCAAGGGTGCATGTGACCAACCTGCTGTTGTGTGTGATGCTACAGAGGGTGCATGAGGCAAAATACCCATCTTAGAAAGCTAGCCAGCTTGGTCTGGCTGTGGTACATATGATGTGGTTGGAGATATCCTTATGAAAGCATGTGACTGGGTTCAATGACATATACCCACAACATCTTTGAACAAGTTGGCCTGGAGGAGGTTTCACGCCCCCTTGGAGATGGGTTGTAGGGGGTGCAGCTGGGAAGACATGGCAGCCAATGGCAGATCTCAGTTACTTGACCGAATGGGCCAGACTTGGAGCAGGTGAAGAGAAGTGTGACTTCCCAGAACTCACTTGTGTCCCTCACTTGGGAGGCGTTCCTCAAGACAACTGTTCCAAGAAAGTCTTTAGTATCCATCATAGGGGTTGAATGGGGAACCACTGGTTGCTGTAATAGAAGGAGAAGAAGAGTTCATTTGAAGTGTCCCGGGAAAGGAATCCATGCCCTGGCATGCATATCTGGGTCATGTAGGAATCTTAGCCAACAGAAGCTTTATTGCTGCTACCAATGTTTGTGACGGGATGTCTAGACATGGCTGTTGTGACACGTGGTGGCTGTCTTCTGTCTGCTTTTGTCACTAAGGTATTGTTGCTCTTTGACCAACAAATGTGGTTTGCATACTAAACCTGTCCCTTACACCCCATGGTGGGCACTGCCTTCAAGGAGCTGACTTTCCACTCAGCACCACACTTGCTCTCACGAGGGGATGTGAACTGTACAAGCCTGGCCTCTCCCACAGATCTCTGCTAAGGGGGAATAGTACCGCGTGGTTCCTTATTGGGGATCCATTGCCGACTAACCAATTATCCCCAACACTTAGTGATTTAAAACAGCAAACATCTATTATGTCATGATTCTTGCTGGTCAGGGCTCTGGGAGTGGTTTAGCTGATGCCTCTGGCACAATGGCCCCTGAAGGCTGCAGTCTTACCTGAAAGCTCAGAGGGCCACTTGGAAACTCATTGGTGTAGCCATTCCTAGGCGCCATAGATCACATGCTTCTAAGCTCCACCATATGGACTTTTCCACAGGGCTGCCCCATGACAGATGAGAACAATAGGTAAAAAATATTTAATATGGAGGGGAACCATTTTCTTAAACCTTTTTATCAACACAGATGTGAAAAGCATGCAAATCTTACCTGTATAGCTCAAGGAATTTTCATAAAATGAACACACTCATGTAACCACCCAGATCAAGAATGAGAACATGACCTAGAAGCATCCAGAAGTGTCCAGAAGCATCCAGAAGGCCCAGTCCTTCACTGTCATTACCTTTCCTCTTCTTCCTTAAATCTAATCACTGCCTTGACTTCTAGCACGGTTTGCCTATTGTTGGTTTTTTTCTTTTTCAGCTTTATTGAGGTATAATTGGCAAGTTTGCCTGTTTTTAAACTGCATAAATGGAATCCTGCCATATGCTTTATTTTGTGTCTGACTTCTTGATTAACATTATGTGAGGTCCATTTAAGCTGTAGCATGAAGTTGTGACTCATTTATTTCATTGCTGTAAAGGATTCTGTTTTATGAACATACCACAATATACAATATATAACAATCCATTCTACTGTGGATGTACATTTGGGGTATTTCCAGCTTTTGGCCAATAAAGACAACACTGCTCTAAACATCCTTATACGTGTCTTTTGATGTACACATGCGTGCATGGCTGTTGGCCATTGTGGTAGGCAGAATAATAGTCCCCCAAAGATGTCTACATCTGGATCCCCAGAACCTATGAATATGTTACATTTCATGGCAAAGGGGAAGTAAGGTGGCAAATGAAAGTAAATTTGCTAATCAGCTTGAGACAGGAAGATGATAATCCTCGAAGACCTGGCTGGGCCCAATGTAATCACGAGTCCTTAAATGGGGAAGTGGGGGCAGAAGAGGTCAGAGTGATACATGTGAGAATTCGCCCACTGTTGCTGGATTTGGGACCGTCCACCAAGGACTATGGGCAGCCTCCGGATGCTGACATAATCAAGGATTCTTCCCTAGAGTCTCCAGAAAGAACACAGCCTTGCTGAAACCTTGATTTTAGCCCAGGAGAGCCTTTTCAAACTTCTGAACTGCAGAACTATAAGATAAGCCATTTTTAAAAAAGTATTTAAAGGGTTTTTTTGCACTTCAAAGGGAATAGGTTGACGACCATTCCCTCAACCACAGCCTTGGAAATAAGAGGCATTGAATACTATGATTCTCATCTGATCTCTTGCTCCTACAGATTAATTAGCATTGGGGAGGAGAAAATCCCTCCCAGTTGCTCAGAAACAAGCCCCGCCTCCGTGGTGCAGGTCACTGCTACCTAGTGACTCTCACCTCTACAACATCATACATCTGTCAGACACTTAGCAAGCAGCGTATGCCTCCCACTTGCACATCAACTAAAATTCACCAGGAATTCTCTTCTGCTCCACCATGGGTTAGCTAACTGCAATGACACATCGTGAGCAGAGCAAATGCAACCCACAGACAGGCAGCGACACTGAATGCAAAAGATAGAAGCCGACCATAATATCATGGCAACTCCCCTATTACTATTATTTTCTGTGGTTTCAAATCACATGATGGCATTTTTTTTTCATGTGATGGAATTTTTAGATCTCATCCGATTGAAAGAGAAAAAAAAAGACACCACTGCTAGGATTTGCTAAGTATCTCCTTGTTGGGGGGAGAAGGTGAGAACTTCTAACCTGATGGACTTCATGAGAACGCGTGGCCCCAAGAGAAATTAGGAAGAGGTTGGCCCCTGATGCTGGGAGAGTTTAGCCATGTGCTCAGCCCACCTCCTGCTGAGTGTCTCTCAAGCAACAGACAGTCCCTTGCTGGCTCTGGAATATTGGTGCAGACCCGGCAGAGGGAGGTGGGAGAGGGTCATTGCTTTTTATTATTAAAATCGTAATAATATGGGATTAGCCCATATTATTGGCTAATAATAATGTTGTATGGGAATAGCCCTGTGCTTAACTCACTGAAACTATGCTGTGTGTAATCACTGTTTCAGGTAACATCTTCTTTCATTAGGATATAAGTGTCTGTAAACTTACATGTAGAAGCATATGGAAATTGCCGTATGCTTAACTCATTGAAATGATACTATGTATGACCCATCTTTCAAGTAAAATCTTGTTTCATTCAAAAAGTACTTAAAGGCTTTACTTTTTAAAAATAACACAACATAAGAATTCATAGTAATAGGGAGAGCAACAAAGACCACTCCTTCCCCTAGGGAATGGAAAGAGACACTTAGCAAAGACGCTCAGTATCTGGAAACCTGCCCCCGATCCTTCAGAGAGATGTCACATGCGATCCACAGGAAAATGTCTTTCGGAATATCATTTTCTGAAGTTCCCCTTTGAGACCCATTCTTTACGGCCTTTGTCATAGCCAAGGGCAGATATGGGTGTAATAGGTAATTTTTGATGTACTTATTCACTCTGGAGATTTTCTATGACAGTGAAATTTTCTTTGAAGTTCTTAAGATGACAAACTTGTTTTTTCAAGCCCCTAAGTTCATGGTAATTTGCCACGGCAGCAATAGAAAATTAATACAATGAAAATTAATACAATATAGTATATTCCTATACTACCTATAGGAATATACATAGACACTGGGTATGTCTATGTTCACCTTTTATAGGTATTTCCAAGAGTTTTCTAGTGTGGTTGGACCAGTTATACCTCTACCAGGTATGCAGGAGGGTTCCCCTTGCTCTACGTCATCATCATCGCCTGGCATCATCAGTCTGTTTAATTATAGCCATTCTGTCATGGTATCTCATTTGTATTTCAACATGCGTGTCTTTGATTCTTAAGGGGGTCGAGTAACTTTTCATATGATTATGGGCCATTTGATCTCCTCTTTTGTAAAGTGCCTGATCAACTCTCTAGCCAAGTGGTTCCTTTTTGCTGCTGCGGTAAAGGAGGAATGGAATTTAGAACATAACTTTCTAGTTCTATTCGTAAAACCATCCTGCATTCTCAAGTCACAAAATTGAGATTTTTCTTTAATGTTCTATGAGACTTTTTTCTTTTCCTATTCTTCTTTAAAATTAAGAAAGAGAAGCAGATTCTAGCCTGTGTATCACAGTATGACTATTTTAGTGAGCGCACCACACACACACACACACACACACACACACGTGTGCACAGAGTTACAAACATGTATGGGTATGGGACAGTGCAAAGCAATACTCAACAACTATGAAAGTCCCTAGTAACTATTTTTAAAAACAGTAGTCATAAATACAAACAGACTATTAGGATGTTATTTATAGGCTGATAATCTTGCATGAGGCTATTTCATTCAGAGGCTTTGTGATGAGTGTATTAGGCCTGGGTATTGAATGTTAGGATCAAAATACGCTTTTCTTTAGCTGATATAACTTCCAAAATAAATCATTCATACAATCGGTGACTCATACAATCCATTCCAGCATGCTCTGCTACTTGTTGGGAGATTTTTATTTAATTTAAGCATTTTTATTATTGTGGATTTTTATTGTGCACTGTTCAGTTCTGAGTCTTGGGCAATTGTTATAATAAGGTTACTAGTCGAAGACTGCAGATAAAGAACAGCGATTCAATAATTAAAAGGCAACCAAGAGTGCAATCTGTCAAACAGAAAAAAAAATCAGATCCAAAAGTGCATGAAGATGAGCTGAAAGCCAAAACTATTAATGCAAAATATGATTATTTCCAGTGGCGAACCAATATGTGTCGTGGCTCCAGTGTTACCAAGGGGATTTTGTAAAATAATCAAACCAGCAGTGTTAGCAGGATGATCCTGGTTTTCATCTTCCCCCAAGTCTTAGATTATCTCCTCTCAGAAATCCCTTTCTAACACTTGCAGGTTTTATTAGACCAGATTCTACTTCTTTGTCTTCCTATTTATTCCTTCCCTTCCCTACTACCACTCCTACCTTCCCCATGGCTTTCCGTGCTCAGGAAAAGTAAGGTTTCTGAGGGTGAGGATCCAGCTGTTTTCTTTTTTGCATATCTTTCTAAATATCTTTTGGAGTTACCCATTCACCTCTGCTTCCATCACCCTAGTTCAAGCCGCAATGTCCTACTTTGCCTCCTGTGGACTCCTGGTCTCTCCAAATCCAGCCTTTCTCCACCCCTTTCCACCCCACCCCCCCCCCCCCTGCAGTCTCCACACAGCAGCCAGAGGAATCTTGTTGCCACACAAATATGTTCCTGTCACTCCCGTAATTAAAATGGATTGCCATGACTCCATACTCCTTGACATGGCCTGAAAGGCCCTATCTGGTCAGGTTCTGAGCTGCCTCACCAGCCTCTTCCAGAACCTGTCTCCCTCTTCTTCTCTCTGTACTGCCTTCCAAATCCAAAACCACACTGTGTTCCTTTCCACCTCAGGGCCTTTGCACATGCTACTTCCTTCTGCGTGTGGAAGGCTTTTTCCTGACCTTTAACACCTTCTTCCTGACCTCGACCTAAATATCACTTCTTTGGATCAGCCCTCCCCATTGTCCCAGAGTAGGTCAGGTCACGTTATTATTTGTTCCCAGCAACATTTATTTATCCTTCCTAGTATTTACCAATTGTGAATTTTTAATTGCAGAATCCATTTATCCCTTCAACTTTACTGAGTGCCTACTATATGCCTGTATTGGATTGTTAGGGCTGTTGTAACAAAATATCATAGACTGGGTGGCTTAAGCAACAGAAATTATCTTCTCACAGTTCTGGAGGCTGGAAGTCGGAATTAAGGTGCTGGCAGGTTTGGTTTCTCCTGAGGCCTCTCTCCTGAGTTTGTAGAAGACCACCTTCTCTCTCTGCCCTTCCATAGGTCTTTCCTCTTTTGTTTTTCTAATTTATTGCTCAAATGTCTAAATGATTACTTAGCTGAAAACAGATGCCTCTCTTGGGAATTTTTACTCCCCTCCCCCCAGCCATGTCAAGGAATTCTGGAGGAGGTTTGCACAGTCTCAAGAGGAGTCAGTCTGATCTCCATACCCAAGAGAGCAAATTAGTCTCCTCTTTTACTGCTATTAATTCTCATTACCACAAGGTGTCGCTGTCAAAGATTCTCTCTGTGCAGTTGGACAGCTGGTGCTGATTTGCTCTGGGACAATGATGCCCCCTAGAAGGCTCCCCTTTCATCCCAAGCTGCTGTGGCTCTTTAAGGGGAAAAAATCCCACATTCTCAGTGCTATATTCTGTAAAAATGTCCCCAGATTCTTGTCGCTCATCTCTGCTTTCATTCTTGTTCTATGGAGTATCCTGAAAGAGGAGAGGAAGCTAAGATTTCAAAAGACACTGGAGGAAATAATTGGTAGGAAAAAAGTTAAAGTTGCTGTTTTACACGTGAAATCCTTGTACTACATTGTATCGAATAGCCACAGACCGAAATCTTGAACTGTAATTTACAGTGTATATCTCTATTGAGTTTGACTCCAAAACCCTGGGAGAAAGAAAGGAAAGTCACTGGAGAGTACAGAGGACTGGTATTATTTTCCTTGCTTGTAAGTACTTAGAATAGAGAGAAAAGTGCTCTGGATCTGCAGCAGGAAGACATGGGTTCAAGTCCTTGCCTTGCTGTTTACTTAGCTGCATGAACTTGAGAAGTCACTTGATTCCCTTGCCCTCCATGTCCATATATCTGCAAATGTGGGACAAAACCAATCCTTTACATCTTACAGTGCTCTTGTGAGGATCAAGTGGATTGATCTGAAAATTACAAAGCGTCATATAAATATGAGGTCTTTCCAAACAGACTTAAAAGATTAATAGACTATTTTGGGGGTGCAGTTTTAGGTTTACAGCAAAATTGCATAGAAAGTGCAAGACGTTCCCATAAACCCTTACTCCCTCTGCAGTTCCCCCTCCTGTTAACTTCTTGAATCAATTAGTTACAATTGATATGCCAATATTGATGTATAACTATTAGCTAAAGTCTCTGGTTGACATTAGAGTTTATTCTTTGTATTGTACATTATATGGGCTTCGACAAACGTGTTATGACATGTATCCACTATTAGAGGATCATACAGAATGGTTCCACTGCCCTAAAAATCCCCTTTGTGTATGTGTTCATCTCGTCCTCCCTCTCCCTCAACCCCTGACAATCATTGATCTTTTTATAGTCTCCATCGCTTTGTCTTTTCCAGATGTCGTATGGTTGGAATCATATAGTGTGTATCCTTTTCAGATTGGCTTGTTTCCCTTAGTAATATGCATATAAAATTCTTCCATGTATTTTCATCGATAGCGGGATAACTCATTTCTTTTTATTGCTGAATACTATTCCATTATAAATGAATTCCCAATAGACTTTTTAAAAAAGGTTTTATTTTTTAGATCAGTTTATTAAGTTTGCAACAAAATTGAGAGAAGGTAGAGATTTCCAATATACTCTCTGTCCTGACACATGCAGAGCGTTCCCCACTATCGATACCACTCACCAGGATGGTACATTTGTTACGATTGATAAACCTGTATTGATACACTGTAATCACTCAATGTCCGTAGTTTACATTAAGGTTCACTCTTGGTGTGGGTTTGGACAAATGTATGATGGTATATTGCCATCATTCTGCTATCATACAGAGTATTTTCACTTCCCCAGATTTTTTACTTAAAAAAAAAAAAACAACCCAAGACTACATTGTAATAGAGTTAAAGTAAATATCAATAGCTCCATTAATGAGAAAAAGAACGTGCTAAGGTCAGCTTGACATGCAGGTCATCGGGCAGAGAGCTACGCTGCCTTCATACAGGTAAGTGTGCTGGAGGAGGAAGGTGTTATGGGCTGGTTGTAAATGCAAGAACCACGATACTTCCTCCTCTGCTCCCTCCTGGGAACACAGCTCAGCTGCCAGCAACTTGGCCCCCTCAGTGCACGGCCTGAGCAGTCACTCTGAGGCACCATACCTGGGTTTGGTGCTGTTGGCCGACTAAGAAAAAAAATTCTAATGTTCTGGATCTCTCAAACCACATTACTACCGGCTGTATGCCTGATATGTAAGAGCATGCAATAAATGTTTGAATGAATGAATGAATGAATGGCTGAAGAAGCAGAATAGGTCCCAGATCTGGGAACTGAGGGAAGGTTCTGGGAGGAGGCAGAAAGATCTGGTCATTAGTGATTTTGTAAATAACCCGGGAGATACTATTGCCAAGCCCAAGACCCCCTTTACCAACTGCTGAGCACTGCAGAGGGACTGTTTGCATTAGATTCAAGCCAAGACATCCCCAAGATCCCTGACAATAAAGGAAATAACAGCCCCGTGCCAGCCAATAGACCCAGAGGAAATTAACGCTGGTGCGGGGTTTATCCCGATTTTCCTTCTACAGCCGGATCTTCAGCGCCACCTAGTGGTGCTCCCTTCGGGTTCACTGCATTGCCAAAACGCCCACCAGGGCTTCCTGCCCTGGTTTAAAGCTGGGAGGATAAAAGCCTTCCTCTTAAGGTTCAAGATAAGACACTATGTGGAAATAAGGAATAAATGGAGAGCTTTAGAATTAATGTCAGAGAATTTTAAGTCACAGGACTTAATCTCAGCAATTACATACACAATTAGGAGCAGGATCTTGTATTTGTGCTTACCATTTTGCTGTTTTGAATACTGAGCAATTTTGGACAATGGGGCCAAGATCAAAAATTAAAGTTGTGTAAAGAGAATACAGAACTAAGAAGTGGAGAAAGAGAATCTGATCCAGCCCCTGACTCCAGACAGGGGACGTGTCGTTTCCATTTCACAATTAAAGCAAGTCAGTCTTCGTTCACTGCCCAAGGTCAAGTGTCCAGTAAATGAGGCAAGAACCCTGACTGGGTGGAATGTCTTTTCCCTTTGCTATGCTGCTTCAAAGTGCCCTCTTTCTTTTGATATTTTCTGTTTTGCTACGATTTCTCTGATATTCTCCCACGAATGGGTCAGTCTTTATTCTATTTTATACTCACAACCTGTTTTCTTAAGGACTTTGGTTACTCTGTCCCTCACACAGGAACTAGAATTCCTGACAATTTTGATAATGTGGATGGCAGTTTATTACATTTGTTGTATACATTAAGTACCTTCTGTATAATGCCAACTTATATCCCTTTATTGGTTATAACATTTTAGGTCCATCACTATATGTAACATTTAAAATCTAATTAACACAATTCACAATGGATTTTTAAATCTGTATTTTCTTTAAGAGGATGCAGTTTGGAATTGAAAGACCACATGTGTACTTGGCATGAGATACTGAGCAGGTGATAGCACATCCAATAACTAATTTAATCTTTATGACTAGCCCTATAGGTAAGTTAGAGGATTATCTTTATATTGATGAAGAAACAGAGATTCAGACATGTTTTTTTATTATTTTTTTAATGTTTATTTTTGAGAGAGAGAGAGAAACAGAGACAGAGACAGAGCGTGAGCAGGGGAGGGGCAGAGAGAGACGGAGACACAGAATCCGAAGCAGGCTCCAGGCTCTGAGCTGTCAGCACAGAGCCTGACGCAGGGCTCAAACTCACGAACTCTGAGATCATGACCTGAGCTGAAGTCGGATGCTTGACTGAGCCACCGAGGCGCCCCTCAGACATGTTTTTTAAATGCTTATTTATTTATTTATTTATTTTGAGAGAGAGAGAGAATCCCAAACAGGTTCTGTGCTGTCAGCACGGAGCCCGACATAGGGCTTGAACTCACGAACAGTAACCTGAGCCAAAATCAAGAGTCAGCACTTAACCAACTGAGCCACCCAGGCGCCCCTCAGACATTTTAATAAAGCACCCCCAGTGACGTAGCAACTAGTCAGAAGAACTAGACATTGAGCCAAGTTTCCTGGCTTGAAGTCTAGCAGTATCTCTGCCACACCACTTGACTCCACCAGAATTGAAGCCAAGAAGTGAAGTTTTATTCCCAGCTTAAATAATACAGAAAACACCATATGCTGTATTATTCCTTTGGAAATTTGTATGCTCATTTGTATATCAGAGGTTCTATTGAATTCTAATATAAAGACACGTTTGGCCTAGTGATCCCCAAGCTTATGGCATTGTTGTTGTTTGGGGTGTGTGTGTGTGTGTGTGTGTGTGTGTAACTATTAACCTTCCTCTGAAATAGTGCTCTATAAACACACCATGAGAAATGCTGGCTGGACAGTCTGACTGGTGAGAGGTGGGCTTGAGAGATAGTTGTGAACTGAATGAAGATTCAGTCTTTCAAGGTAGTTACTGGGTATACTTGCCCAAAACAGCTTAGAGGATGATTTTATTTTAAAATTCTTGTTTGTAACCATCCTTGTTCAAGAAAGAATTAATGTAGGAGAGCAGGACTTCGACGGCATGGTGATTATCTCCAGGCTTCTCCATGAAAATTTAAAATGTATCTATGCTATGGTATCATCTCACTTCCTTTTTGTGACATCTCTCAACTTTTCTTGTATTGCTACTCTAGTGGCCGATCTTAATCTGCTCATCTCCACATGCACTAGGTTTCAAAGTTACCTTTGACACCCATTCCCATTTCCTCAGTGTTTTGTCAGTTTAAGGTTAGGAAAAAAATCTGATCAAGTTCATATTGATTATATTATCAGTCCTTAGTGCTTCAGGAGTATTTGCAATTGATATAAATAATTCTCTAACTGGAAAACTTCAGTTAGCTTTGGAGAGATTTGGGGGAAAGAGTACCAAAGATTGTCTGCCTCTAACCCTAAACTTGTGTGTTATATTTTCCCATGTCATTCAGTGTCTTCTAGTAGATTCAGTGCTGTCCAAACTGGGACTCTCATCCCAGTCCCAAATCTAGAGGCACAGATAAATAGATGCAGAAAAAGCATTTTAAAAAATGCAACAACTATTCATGACAAAAACTCTCATAAAACTAGGAAATGCAGAGAATGCCTTTGAAGTCATGAAGGCCATCTATGATCAACTTAGAGCTATGATCATTTCTTTCTTTTTTAAACCTTTTTCTTTTTAAGTAAAGTCTACCCACAACATGGGGCTCAAACCCAACAGCCCCAAGATCAAAGGTCACATGCTCTACTGACTGAGCCAGCCAGGTGCCCTATGATCATTCTTAATGGTGGAATTTTGAATGCTTTTCTCCTTAGATCAAGAATTAGACAAGAATGCCCACTCTCACCAATCCTATTTAATATCACCTTATTAATTAATTAGTAAAATAAGAAAATAAAAAGAAATACAATACATTCAGATAAAAAGGAAGTAAAGCTGTCTTTATTGATAACTGACTTGATTGTATACATAGAAAATCCTTAGGCCTCTACAAAAAAAAATACCATAATTAATAGTGGAGTTTAGCAAAGTTACAGGATCCAAACTGTATTGCTACATTCTAGAAACAAATCATTGGATATTAGAATTTAAACAGTACAATTTACAATAATACTAAAAACATGAAACACATAGATGTATTAAATAAAATATGTACAAGACATGTACACTTAAAACCTAAGAAACATTACTGAGATAAGTTAAAGATGCCTAAATAAATGGAGAGAAATACTATGTTCATGGATTGAAATACTCAATATTGTAAAAAGTTTGTCTGCTCTCCATCACAATCACAGACTTTTTTGGGGTAGAAATCGACAGAATGATTTTAAGCTCCATATAGAAATTCAAAAAACCTAGAATAGCCAGAGTATTTTGGAAAAGAAGAACAAAATTGGAACATTTACACTATCTAATTTCAAGACTTCCTACAAAGCCTTATTAATCAAGATAGTATTGGCATAAGGTGAAACACATAGACCAACAAAACAGAATAAAAAGTCCATAAATAGATCCATGTATCTGTGGTCAAATGATTTGCAAAGTGTTTTAGTGGTAGAAAAGATAGTATTTTGAAAAATAATGCTGAAACAACTGTATAATCATATGTAAAAAAGAAACCTCAACCCTTACATCATACCACTCACAAAAATTAACTTAAAATAGATCATAGACCTAAATATAAAGGAAAACTATAGAACTTCCTAAAAGAAACATGGGAGAAAATCTTAATGATCTTGGGTTAAGCAAAAAATTTCTTAAATAGGTCACATAAGTTTGAACCATAAAAGAAAAAAATAAATTGTATTTCACCAAAATCTAAATCTTTTGCTCTTCAAAAGACTCTGTTATGAAAATGAAAAGGCACATCACAGACTGGGAGAAAATATTTATAAAAAATACCTGAAAAAGGACTTGTATCTAAAGTATGTAAATAACTCAAAATTCAAGTAAGACTTATCACCTAAGTTTTCAAAATGAGCAAAATATTTGAATAGATGCTCAACCCAAGAAGGTATATAATAGACAATTAGACCCATTAGGATTCCTCCAATTTAGAAACTGACATACCAAGTGTTGGTGAGGATTTGGAGCCACTGGACCTCTCATAAAGTGCTGGTGGGAATGTGAAATGGTACAACCACTTTGGAAAATAGTTTGATAGTTGATTAAAAAGTTAAAAATACACTTAATCATATAACCCAGCCATTACATTTCTATGTATTTACCCTAAAGTGGTGAAGACATAAGCATATGTTCACACAAAGACTTGTATACAAATGTTAACTGTAGCTTGATTTATAATACCTAAACCTTAAAACAACCTAAACATCCATCAATGGGTGAGTGGATAAACAAATTGCAGTAGACCCTGAGAGCAGGCTACCACTGGCAGTAAGAAGAGCAAACTGCTCATACACCCAACAACATGGATGCATCTTAGACACTACGTTGAGAGAAAGAAGTCAGGGACAAAAGGCAACTACAGTGTGATTCCATTTATATGAAACTCTGAAAGAGAGAGATGTAATGTACAGTGGCAGAAAGCAGAGTCATGGCTGCTTGGTGCTGGGGCCGATTGAGGGCATGAGAAAGTTGGCCAGGAAGGGCAGAAAGACACTGGGGCAGTGATGGAAATGTTCTGTATTTCCACTGTGGCCACTCTAGGAACATATACAGTCATCAAAAGTCACCAATTTGTACACTTAGAATGGGTAAATTTTGTCATATGTAAATCGTATGGTAATAAAATTGATTTTTAAAATTGTAGCAGGGAATGAAAGATCAGAAGGGACAGGTTTTGGTATATTTGTGTGTTGAAGTGGATGGTTTTTGAGTAGGTGTTATATGCTAAGAGGGAAGGAGAGTGGAGATGGAGGGAGAGAATACTTCAGGGAGAAGTTTACTGGTGAGGCCGATTTCTCAGAGAGGAAGAAGGGAGTGCTGTACAAAACACAGGTGGATGCATTAGCCTTGTGTGGGAGGAGGGAACATTCTCTCCCAGACGTACAGTGGAGGAAGGTGCTGTGTGGTATTGTTTGAGTAAATATGTGTGTAACTTAGTATGTGGGAGGGCAGAGAGTGGAGGAAGTTCGTGGTTCACTTAAACTTTAATATTTATTTTAAATTCTCTCTCTCTCTATATATATATATATATTCCCATATATATTATTATATATTATATCATTATTATATTATATTATATATTATTATATTATATATTAATATTATATATTATATACATAGAAATATATATGGTATATACTATATATATACAGTGTGTATATATATGTGTACATATATATATATATGTACACATATACATATATAGTACCTGGCATTATATATATATTAGGATGTGGCTACTCTGCAGGAAAAAGAATAATGTTGTCACTGCCTTTACAGAATTTAGAACACTGTGGTGGGAAGAGGGGTCAGGTGTTAAATAACCACACAACGGAATATGTAATTGAAGGTTATTATGAATTCCATAAAGGACACGGGAGCTTTGGTCAAGTGTAGCAGTAGGAACCTGATTTAGATGGATGATGCAGGAGGAGTCTGTTGGGTGAACAGGTTGTAGGGAGGAGAATGAGTGGGAGCAAGGTGATCAGGGGCCTCAGTGAAGACCTTGAAGTTGGAAAGATTTTGGTACATTTTGATACAGAAACATAGTCATGGGTGAATTTTTTTCATTTTATAAGAAAATGAAACCACAGAAAAATAGATATGTGAATTTCTAATCATTAGAGGGTTCTCCAAGAGTATGATTAAGATTCATCCACCTACAAGGCACCTGGCTGGCTCGGTTGGTAGAACATGCAATTCTTGATCTTGGTGTTGTGAGTTCAAGCCCCACATTGGGCATAGAGATTACTTAATTAAACTTGGGGGCACCTGGGTGGCTCAGTCAGTTTAGCATCCGACTTTGGCTCAGGTCATGATCTCACGGTCTGAGTTCAAGCCTCATGTCTGGCTCTGTGCTGACAGCTCAGAGCCTGGAGCTTGCTTCTGTTTCTGTGTCTCCCTCTCTCTCTGCCCCTCCCCTGCTCATGCTGTGTCTCCCCCTCTCTCAAAAATAAATAAACAGTAAAAAAATTTTTTTTAAAGGTTCATCTACATACAATTCAAGGTTTTTGTTTTGTTTTTCACATAGAATGTATCACAAGCCAAGTACAAAGGCAAATAAACCAGGAAAATATTAGCAACAAACAAATCAAAGGACTACTGTCCTAAATCTATAAAGAGCATGTATCAAATTGATGTGAAAGGCATCAAACTATCAGTAGAATCCAGTTACTATAATATTGTCTTTCTAAAATGTGATACTTTGGTCATAAAGTTAGAGAATTTTAAAAAGAAAAATAAGTGTAGGAGGCAAGTTGGGAAAATATAATAAAAATGCAAGTAAAAGACATAGCAAATATTTTATGGAAGAGAAAATGAAAATGGCTAGATGGACATAAAAAGCATTTTAACTCATAATAAAAAATATAAATTGCAAAAAATGAAATGGCATTTTCCTAACAAATAAATAGAAATTGGGAGAAAAATTAATGAAGGTGAAGGTGCTATCCCATATAGATAATGGGAATGGAAAATGGTTATAAGTTTTTAATAAAACAGTTTGGGAATATGCATCTAGAACCTCAAATATATTTCCTCTGATTCCAGTTTTTAAAATTAACCCTAGGAATGTAACCATAAAAGACTTCAAAGATCTTGTTTTTTAGTTAAAATCTCAAAGCCCTACCTTTTAACAACGAAGGGATGTATCCAAATGTTGCAGTATCATACATTAATTAAAAAGGATTTAAAAAATATTGTGATCTATGTGATCCTGGGACTATGCAATGACAGAGGGCAAGAGACTTTCCCTGCTACTGTACCCCAAAGACATCATATTGGCTGGCCCACTCCATTAATGCCATCATAGTGAAGGAAGGGTGCTGGGCACTGTATCCTCTACCACAAGAAGGCATATATTCTTGAGGCAACAAATATGAGATTTTGTTTCCTGCAGTGGCCCATTTCACAGATGAAGAAAAGCTATCAGATTTGAGTGGGTTCAGAGCATGAGAAGGCTCCTTTGCTCATCTGGTACATCAACTTTGTCCTTCAAAGTTTGTCCTTCAAAGGTCCTTTGACCTAGCAGATTTAATACCCCTGGACTCTAGGAGCAGATCAGGATGTTGAATGGAGCTCACAGCAAGACACCGTGAAGGATGCACAGATTGGCTTTTATTTTCTCTGCCTGCCATGCCATGCCAGAACCACTGTCTGAGGACTTATCAGAGGCCTTAAAAATGGCCATGGTATCTTGTACAACAATGCTTCTAACCAAGGAGTCCAAGTTAGATAACGGGCTGTAGCCCATTAGAATCACTGGTCTTATCACGTACCCAACCCCCAGAAGCAGCTGGTCTCACAGAATAGTGGAATAGTCTATTAAAATTCACTTGTGCCTGCAGCTGGTTAAGTAAGCACTTTCAATAAGGATTGTTGCCTGAAAGATAGAGAATATTCTTTGAACCAGCACAATATATGATGTTATTCTTCCTTTAACTAGAATATGTAAGCCAGGGAATCAAGTAGTAGAATTGGGAGTAGCACATCTCATGAATGCCCAGTGACCTCCTTCTAAAATGTTTACTCCCTGTCCCCATTGTATGAAAAGCTTCATATCTAAAATAGAAATGCTGGTACCAAGAGAACAATATTTTTACTGTACTTGAAGCTTAGACTACCAACTGGGTATTATATCTCATGAGGTCACTGGGCACACAGGCAAAAATCAGGGTTATGCTTTTAAGTCAGTGTATCTGACACATCCTATGCGTCAGTTCATGTCTAAGGACCCGTCTCTTGTTCCAGCTGTCACTGTGGCAACCAGATTTGCATGTGCTCTGACTTTGGAGGGGCACAGCCAGATCACACCCATCTTGAGTGTGTGGCTCAGGGTGCTTGTCTTGTATCCCTGGCATCCTTCTTGATACTGCTGTGAGATCCTGCTCAGCACCCATGCCTGCACTTGAAGGCAAGAGCTGGTGAATAGATCCTTCCCCTACTTCTCCTTCCAGGGATAGTTCTGAGACTTAGTTGATGTGGGTATTCGGAGGACAGTCCCCGCAGATGAAGCAATGGTTCACACTTACAGGTGGCCAGCTTGATAACACATCCTCATTTGGGAGACCACTTTTGCTGCCTCACCTCTTTGTTCCTCCTTCTTTTGCTCCTCCCTGGGATTGCATGTCTTAAAAAATAACAATACATTATAGCTTTCAGCCTCTGCATTCATAGATTGTAGGCTAAGATAGCTGGCAATGTGTGAAGGGTGTGGATGGCCATGCATACACATGTACACACACGGGCAAACACACACTGTCACATACAAATAGTATTGAAGGTGTAAAGGAGGGTTAAAGAGAAAAACAGCAGCAGCAAGAGAAGAGGAGGAGAAGGAGAAGGAGAAGGAGAAGGAGAAGGAGAAGGAGAAGGAGAAGGAGAAGGAGAAGGAGAAGAGTGTGTATAATTGATCCTGCAAACTCTCATTATTCCATATTGAGATGTGCTTAAATTAGGCACAGCTGGAAATGCCATGGAAAGTCTTCCAGTAATGAAATCCTGTCCCTGCTAGTTTCCATATTTCCAGGGAAATTGGGAGAAAGACAGGAACATTTGGTCTAGTATGTGACAAAGGGAGCATCTTTACTAGGGAAATAACTAGGGTCTGGAGCTCAACTAACAGAATCTACACACCTGAGGCCAGATCTTGCATTCTTTGTTGAGTTGGCTCAGTCCTACTGACTCAGCTTGTAACCAAACCTGCATAAAGTGAAGACAGAAAAGAGTCATCAGGGATCTTAAGCAAAAGATCTGGCTCTCCCAGTGAGGGACTTTTACCCAATTTGTAAGGGCAAATGAAGTTGTCGTATACAATGAAAGCAGGGAGTTATATGCATGAAACCCAGGGGACACCGGGCACTTCTTTATTTTGCCAAGTCTAAGGGTAAATGTTCATGAGGGACGTGTTTCTGTCCAGGCAGGACCTCAAACTCAGTCCCCTGAGAATGAAGATTTGATCTCCTACCTCAAATTTTAGCCGGCTACAACCTGGCGTAAGGTGAGGAAGTATGGAATGGGTAGTGGAGGGGCAGGTTATAATCACTGTTACAGGTCAGAGACTAGTGGCAGAACAAGAACTGAAACCCCCACCTATGTTTCCTTTCCCACATATGTTTATACATTTTCAGTTAATTCCTTTGCCTTCCTCTTCCTATGGCTGCTTTTAGGGTTTTGCTTTTAGTGTTCTGCAGGTTCAGTATGGAATATCTGCCAGTATTTTTGAATACTGCTTCTTCCTATTCTCTATTCTTTCCTTCTGGAGATACCACTAAATGGTGGTGGGATCTTCTCATGCTCTCTTCCATGCCTGTTAACTCTCTTTTATATTTTGATTCTCTGGTAAATGAAATAAAAGAAGAATTAAATAAATGGAGAGATAGTTCATGTTCATGGATAGAAAGACTCAATATTCTCAAGATGTCAGTTCCTTTTATTTTATCCATAGAGTCATTATGATCCCAATCAAAGTCCCAGCAAGTCAGCTTATGGATATTGACAAAGTCCCTCTAAAGTTTATATAGAGAGGCTAATGACCCCCAAATAGACAACACAACATTGAAGGAGAAGAACAAAGTTGGAGGACAGATGCTACCCAACTTCAAGACTTACTATCAAGCTACAGTAATCAAGGCATTGTGGTATTGATGAAAAAATAGATAGACAAATGGAACAAAATAGCCCAGAAATAGAGCCACATAAATATAATGAACTGATCTTTGGAAAAGAGCAAGGGCAGTACATTGAAGCAAAGATAGTCGCTTCAACAAATGGAGCTGGAAAAACGGGACATCTACGTGCAGAAAAAAAAAAAAAAAACAAAACTGAATCTAAACATAGACTTTGTACTCTTTACAAAAGTTACTTCAAACTTTTGGATCATAGACCTAAATGTAAGGTACAAATCTATAAATCTCCTAGAAGATAGGAGAAAACCTAGATGACCTTGGGTGCGGTGATGCTTTTTCAGATACAACACTAAACATGATCCCTGAAAGAAAAAAAACTGATAGGCTGGCCTTTATTAAAATGAAAAAATTATTTTGTGCAAGAGGCAATATCAAGAGAATTAGAAGACAAGCCACAGAGGTGTCTGGGTGGCTCAGTTTGTTAAGCATCTGACTCTTGATTTCAGCTTAGGTCATGATCTCACAGTCATGAATTTGAGCCCCACATCAGGCTCTGCACTGGTAGCACAGAGCCTGCTTGGGATTCTCTCTCTCTCTCTCTCTCTCTCTGCACCCCTCCCCCAGTTCATGCTCTCTATCTCTCCCAAAATAAAATAAAATGAACTTCAAAAAAAATAAGGTAAACCACAAACTGGGAGAAGACATTTGTAAAAGACACATCTGGTAACGGACAACTATTCAAAATGTGCAATGAACTCTTAAGACTCAACAATAAGAAAACAACTCGATTTTTAAAATAGGCCAAAAACCTTTACAGACCCCTCACCAAAAAAAATATACAGACGGCAAACAAGCATATGAAAAGATGTTCCACATCACGTATCATCCAGGAAATGCGAAGGAAAACAACGAGATACTACCACACACCTATTCACATGTCCCAAATCTGGAACACTGGACACGACCAAATGCTGGTGACGGTGTAGAGCAACAGGAACTCTCATTCATCACTGGTGGGAATGCAACATGGTGTGCCCACTCTGGAAGACAGTTCGGTGGTTTTGTACAAAACTAAACATATGCTTATCATATGAGCCAGCAATCATGCTTCTTGGTATTGATCCAAAGAAGTTGAAGACATGTCTACACAAAACCTCCACACATATGTTTATGGCAGACTTACTCATAATTGCCTTAACTCAGAAGCAACCAAGGTGTCCTTTGGTAGGTGAATAGATAAATAAACTGTGGTCCATCTAATGAAGTGTTATTTGGTGCTAAAAAGAAATGAGCTATCAGGCCATGAAAAGACATGAAGGAAATTTAAATGCTTATTGCGAAGTGAAAGAAGCCTATTTGAAAAGGCTACATAATGTATGACTCCAATTATATGACATTCTGGTAAAGGTAAAACTATTAATACAAAAAAAAAATCAGGGGCGCCTGGGGTGGCTCAGTCAGTTAAGCGTCCAACTTCGGCTCAGGTCATGATCTCGCGGTCCGAGAGTTTGAGCCCCATGTCAGGCTCTGTGCTGACAGCTCAGAGCCTGGAACCTGTTCCAGAATCTGTGTCTCCCTCTCTCTCTGACCCTCGCCCATTCATGCTCTGTCTCTCTCTGTCTCAAAAATAAATGTTAAAAAAAATTAAAAAAACAAAAAGTCAGTGGTTGCCAGGGTGGGGGTAGGGAAAGGTAAAGAGGCAGAACACAGAGGATTTTTAGGGCATGGAAAATTACTCTGTATGATATTATAATGATGGATATATGTCATTATACTTTCTTTAAATCCATAAGATGTACAGCACCAAGAGTTAACGGTAGGGTAAACCATGGACTTTGGCTGATTATGATGTGTCAATATAGATTCATCATTTGTAACAAATGTGCCACTCTGGTGAGAGAAGTTGATAATGTAGGAGGCTATGCAAGTGTAGGCGTAGGGACATGTATAGAAAAATCTCTGTACCTTCCTCTGAATTTTGTTATAAACCTAAAACTGCTCTAAAAAATAAAGTCTTAAAAAATTTACTCGAGGTTCATTATTGATGGAATCACCCCCTTCTTGTTCCAGAATACTTACAGTTGAATTACCCTGGGAGACTGGGTTTTGCAAAACAAAATTGGAGACCTTGTTTGATGCAATCAACGAGGACCCCACCTTTGTCGTTTTTCACTCCCATATTAAACAGGCAGCTAGAAAGTGTCAGCCAGAGCTAGATGTCGCCAGGAGTAGGTGGCAAAGGATGACAAGGAGACACATTAATAAGAGAAGTCCTGTTCAGAAAAAGGCAGGCCCATACAGAGCATGGGTGAGAATGGGCATTACAGAGGGTCTGATAAAATCCCATGTTACATTGTAGAAGATATTCTCTCTCCTAAGAATCTGCTGGTTTCTTAAAAGGCCTCATTTACATGTTTCCAATCTGGCAGTAGTAGATGCAGTGGATATTAAAGGTCACAATAAGGAAGAGATTTTGAGCATAAATACCACAAGAACACCATTTTATACTTTTCCTTAGGGGAAACTAAGTAGTCTAAAGAAGAATCTATATGCATAAAGTAAGTAAACCAAGAATGAATGTTAAAAGAATTCATACATAGTTTTCCACGGTAGAAGTTCTAACTCCTATCAGAATAGGGGGCACCTGTTCCCATAGGCAGATTTCATCCGAGATGCTACATAGAAGGCTGTTTGTGATGATTAGCACTATCTCAGGTTGTTTGAACCTTTGTCTTTTATTGTTAGTGGATCTGTAGACAGCAAGCGTGGCACAGGCCCAGGGGCCAGGGGGATGGCTGGAGAATGATTTTAGGAACAATAAACGTTGAAGCATATCATCGATATCAAGGGTATCTGCCATCTACTTTCACCCATATTCCTCATAAAAACTTATCATCTTTTTACAAGCATTGTCCTTACCATGTCTTCTACCCACCAATAGCCTGTGGCTTGCAGTTTATCAGTTCAGTGCTCTTGGCTTCAAGAAACAGAAAACCCTGACTCTAACCAGCTTATGCAATAAGGGGATTTATTATTTCACGCAATAGGACATCCAGTCTTTG
Source organism: Panthera uncia (assembly GCF_023721935.1). NCBI lineage: Eukaryota > Metazoa > Chordata > Mammalia > Carnivora > Felidae > Panthera > Panthera uncia. Next base: position 150,233,863 of record NC_064816.1, read on the forward strand.
AGCAAGCTCCAGGCACAGGACAACCATTTGGCTCCATGATGTTATCAACGACCCAGGTTCTTTCTGCCTTTCCCCTCCTGTCCCCTGTGAGTTAGCATTGGCCCAAACTGGTTCCCTTTGTGGCTGAACAGTGGTTATGGCTGTGATGCAGGCAGGCTGGGCTTGAGGACCCAGAGGGGGGTCCTGCAGGACCATCCAAGATGGTCCTTGGATTCACTCGGGAGAGAAATCAAACACCAGTTGGAGAAAGTGATAACTGAGTTTACTGAACACTGTGAGTGATAAGTGAAGAGGAGCAGGCAGAGTGTCTGGGAGACTCAGAAAGGGGAGAAGGAGCCTCATTGCCACTTGGGGTCAGGGGTTTAGATTGGAGAGGGGTCTGGGGTACGTGTTCCTTTAGGAATCCAGGGCAGGGTCTGATTAGAGGCAGATGCCAGGTGAATAACAGGTGTCACAAATCACCGAAGGGGGGGTGGGGGGTATCTAGGCCCGAGTCTGCCAAGCTTTGTTTGAAGCTAATGTCCTGGAACGTGTTCGGGATCTGCCTCTCTTCTTACGTGTTATCAGGTGTGGGGGGGTCTGGGCCAAAACTCAGAGAGTGATTAGCTTTCTTGTTTCTCCTTTGAAGTGGGAACATAGCTTCTTTGGTTTATTCAGAGGCAAAATATAGAACATGAGTAAATGGGGCCCAGCAGAAAAACAGCAGAGACAGAGCCTTGCTAAAATAGAGTCTGTTCCGCTTCTCTCCCTCAGCAGTTTCAGGTATCATGTACACAGATGATCCCATCGGAGGGAAAAGGCGGGACAATCTCTGCCATTTTCATCTCAGCTGTATTGGGATGCGACTCCTATACCATGCAATGTCCCCCTTTGTATTCCTACACGTATGCAGCTATCACCGCAGCCAACCATAGCACATTTCATTACTTCCCAAAGGAAATCTCATATCCATTAGCAACCATTTTCCATTTCCCCCCACAACCAGCCCCAAACCCAGCCCTGGGCAGCCTCTGCTCTGCTTGCCATCTCTGTGTACTTGCTAATTCTGGATGTTTCGTGTAAACGGAATCACATAATATGCAGTCTTTGTGACCGGTTTATTTCACCAAGCATGAGCATAATGGTTTTAAGGCCCGTTGCCATCACTTTTTTAAATCTCACCCTTTAAGGAGAATGAACCTTTCCTGAGATCTCTCAGCGGACTCATCCTTAAGACTCTTTGGTCTAAATTGAGCTATGTGCTCAATTTTTAATCCAATCGCTGGTGTTGGAGGATGAATCACTGTATGTGTCTTAAACTATGCAGACCACCTCCTGACAGTATATTCTTCACCCAGATTTCTCGAATATTATCTTTAACTTATAAATTATTTACCGTTTTCACATTTACTGCCCCTTTCTCTCTGATTTCTGGTCTCCTTCTTATAGTGACCCTTACCTTTGTGATTACATCGGACCCACCTGGATGATTCAGGATAATCTTCCCAACTCAGGAGCCGTAACTTAACCAGCCGTGCAAAGGAACAATAGGTTCCAGGGGTTAAGGGCATCTTTAGGGGGTCATTATTCTCTCTACCACAGTGTTTCTCATTCAGCACTAATGCTTTTGAAGAAGGGAGAGAAGAACACGAGATTGGGCAGAGGGAGAAGAGCTGTGATGTATCCGGACAGCCTCAGCTGACCCCGTGAGGAGCTGTGGGGCTCTCAGAGGTGTTTTACTTTGGGCCAAATGACCAAGCTTCTGAATTCCCTCCTAGATCAGTCACTGCACGTGGGCCATCCGCAGAAAGGCGTGACCTTGGTTAAGAAGGCTCACTGCATTGGAGGCTGTCCCTGAAGGGGCCGACAGCTGAAGTCTGTCTGCCCAAACTACCCCCAGCAGCTGGGGCAGCAGGTGATACATCTCTATGTCCAACACTCATGATGCCTGAAAAGAGCATTTGGGAAGTTTCCATGTTTTAGCGTCATTTGTGTCCTTACGCATGTGCAAGCTATATGTTTTAAGATGTGGCTTTCCCTATAATCCCTCCTAGGGTGGAAGGTTAAGTTTTATCAAGCATGGACAATCCTTAATTTATACCTGTGTCCCTCTGGAAGCAATCTGAGGGGACAATAGTTAGCTTAACCAACGGGCCAATGGTAGCCCAAAAAAGGTACTTACTACAGGGAAAATATTAATAGTACGAGTTATATAACTTCAAAACTAAAACTAAATGGGGTATTACAACAACGCATTAAAATGTCAGTAAATACGTGTCATGTAATGGGTCCCATTAACTCCTTGAAGATGATTTTCTGACTAATTTCTGACTTAGTCCTATTTTGATGCAGATATTTCCCATTTGCAGGTGACATATCTGAGTCATAGGACCCACTGTTTCTATCTATACAAGCGTGCAATTTAAGGAGGGAACACAAAACGTCTTTCAGAGACCTGCCCTGCCCCTCCCACCCCCACCACATTCCTCTTTTGCACATGGAATTCTGAGGTTTGTATTGTGTGGAGATGTCTCATCTTTTCTAGTTTCATAATCCATATAGAAGCCTGGGAGTTGTTTCCAGATTTCTCTGCTGGGAACACAACAGAGTGACATCGACGTCCCCATTTGCCACCATGCTGGCCACAGTGAATTAAAGCCTGCCTATTAAAGGAAGAATGTAAACTCACAAATACCCCCCCCATGGCCTGATGAGCACTTTTCAATTAGAGATGGTCCTGAGTGAGGCCTGCTATGCTGTGTATGTCTGTGTTTGCCCTCCCAGGGAGCGGCTGCCTCTCTTCTGGGGTGTGGCTTTCTCCCAGGTCGCAGAGACCCACCAGGCCACCCTTCTTCACCGGCACTCTGGGCATCTGCCTTGTGATGCCTGATCTTTCCAACAGGACATGGCTCCCACTCAACTAAAATCAAGTTTTCCTCTCCTAAGTTTTAAGAAAGAACTTCTTTCTTGATTTTCTGATTGGAAAATTATGGTAATTTCATCCACGCAGAACTTCTCTTATTTTTGGGAACTACTGTTTTGCTGAAGCCTTAAAGCTTAGTCTGCCCATTGGACAATCCAGCATCTAGACCCAGACTTTTCTAGCCTGCAGGGATGCAGTTCAGCAACTCATTTTCTTTTCTTTCTTTCTCTCTTTTTTTTTAAAGTTTATTTATTTATTTATTTACAGAGAGAGAGAAAGAGAGAGAGGGGCGAGGGGCAGAGAGAGAGAGGGAGAGAATCTCAAGCTCAATGCGGAGCCTCAACCCAGGAACCGCAAGATCATGATCTGAGCTGAAATCAAGAGTTGGAGGCCCAACTGACTGAGCCACCCAGGCACCCCAGGAACTCATTTTCAAATGCAAATATTCTAAATAGTTGGGACAGGAGAAGTGAAAATAACTGTCTCCCATGCCTTCAATATCACAACATTTTATAGCTAGAAGGTATGTTTTAGGATGATCTTCTCCCTCCCCTAATATACAGACAGAACCTCAGGAGAAAGGGCTAGCAAGTTCACGTTATCCAGTGCGGCCCAGCGAGGATTCGAACCTGGCAGAAAACGCTTTACTGCCCCATAACCTCACTGGATGTTCTCATTTTTCCTAAAATATACATCCAGGGGAAGATAGGAAGGATACATGTCTGCATGTACCAAATGGGGAATTTAGAATGCAAGCTCTATGAATGCAGGCACCATGCAGGGTGCTGTACATGAGTGCATCCCCAGTCTACACGCAGCAAAGTTGGTTGAGGGAATGATGGAAAGAAGAAGGTAAGAAAGAAATCTGGATTGACTAGTTTGGTTCTAACACCAACGTTGGGGGTGGGGGTGGGGGTGAGGAAGGGAGAGGTACTGGTGGGAAGAGGACAGAATTAAAACTGCCATCTGGTGGTCAGCATTGGCCCTGGCTTCTTTGTAGCTCTCTTGCTGTCTGGAATTTACTCAATACGTGGTGGCGGAGAGATGTTTAAAACGTAAACCACATCACATCGCCCCTCTGGCTGAACTCCTCATGGGTAGGTGCTGTCTATGCGTATCTAGCCAACAGAACCTAGTAAAGCACCTGGAATGAATGAGACAACCAATCCACCAATGGATCAGGAACTATTTGCCCCATTTTGCAAATGAGTAAGCCAAAACCCAAAGGGAAAAAGTGAGTAAGGGTCACACAGGGTAGCGACAGTTCTGGCACCAGGACCCAGGCCAGGTGACGTCCCATACGGCGGTATAACGTCCAAACTCCTTACCACCACCGCCTGTGGGGCCCACCTCCCCAGCTTAGTCCTTTGCCTCCTCGCCTGCCCTGACCGCCACCTGCCAAACTGCCTCAGGCCTTAGAGCTTTTGCACCGGCTGTTCCCTCCCCCAGGCGCTCCCTTCCTCCAGATCCTTGGGGACCTGCTCCCTCTCCTTCAGATCGGTTGCCCCTTACTCGGAAGGGCTGAGACTGCCTCCTCCTCACTCTCTTGATTCCACGCATTTCGGGTTTTTTTTTTTTTTTTTTTTTTTCTTTTTCGTACTTCTGATCTCAATTTACCCTGTTCGTTTATTTTCCGATTTAGTACCAGGTCCCCAAACAGCGTTTGCCTTGGTAGGCTTCCCATAAAATACTGTGGAGCGACAAACGGAGGGGTGAAGGGAGGAACGGACGAAAAAACGAGCGAAGCAGAAACGAAGGCGGCCCTCAGGCTGCGGCCCCCGTACGCCGCACGGTCCCGGCGCGTCGGGAAGGCGCAGCGGAACCCGAGGGCGGAGGCGCGGTTTCCCTTAAAAGCGCGGGGGAAGCTTGAGGGAGCACACAGGAAGGCAGGGCGCGGAGCGGGAGCGGCCCGGGTGAGCGGCGCGGGGCCCGGGAGGGGAGCGGAGCCCCGGGCGCTGGGACGGGGCCGGGCCGGGGGTTCCAGGGCGCGGGGGCGCAGCCGCGGGAGCCCGCCTGGGCCGGGGGTCCGGGCGGCGGGTGCGGGCGGGGGGATGGCGGGGTCCCGGTTGTCACGCTGGGAGTCAGCTGGCCTGGGTTCTGGTACTGGAGCTGTCGCTAGCCTGTGTGACCCTTACTCCCTTTTTCCCTTTGGGCTTCGGCTTACTCACTTGCAAGATGGGGCGAGTAGTTGCTGATCGATGGATGGGTTCATTCATTCCAGATGCTTTACTAGGTTCTGTTTGCTAGAGATGCATAGACAGCACCTACCCACGAGGGGTTCACAGCCTAGTGAGAAAATCCCCACCTGACAGGTGAGGAGGGTTGAATACAATTAGAATTGGGGAGTTCTTAAACAAACAAAACACCACCACCAACCAACCAACCTGCCCATCTGCTTTTTCAGAGGAGAGATGTTGATTTGAACGTATAACATTGAGACTTCCACAGAGATTGAGGAGTAAGAATTCTTTTGGGTACCTAGAAGGAATATGCATTGTTAGCTAATACATTGCACATTGCCATGGCAACTTACATACTTACAGAGAAATTTACAAAGGGCATTCACAGTTCTTTGGGGTGTGATCTTTTGAGCCAAAGGAGCCGGTGGCGTATTCTGATTTTACTGACAAGGGGAGAGAGGTAGAGGTTAAATGACTTACCCAGGCTCTCGCTGTCTGGAAGTAATTAAGCAACTCTAGAATTGAGGCCTCAGGACCCTTGCACCAGTGCTTTTTCCACTGGGGCCTTGCGTGTTTGCACGTTTTTATAATGTACGAATCACTGTTTTGTGACAAAAAGGGAGTTCCACTGGATCTTTAAACAGACTTTTATTGACTCTTAAATTGTCCTCTAATACTGTTGACATTTCTACCCATGCCTTGGGGGATTTTTTAAAAATTATTTTTTTTAATGTTTTATTCCTTTTTGAGAGACAGGGAGAGACAGAGTGTGAGCAGTGGAGGTGCAGAGAGAGAGAGAGAGGGAGACACAGATTCCGAAGCAGGCTCCGGGCTCTGAGCTGTCAGCACAGAGCCCGACACGGGGCTTGAACCCACAGACCACAAGATCATGACCTGAGCCGGAGCCAGATGCTTCATGGACTGAGACACCCACGTGCCCCGGCCTTGGGTGATTTTTTATCTGCAGTCAAACTTGACCTCCTTCACACTGAAGAGTCCCAAATCTGTATCTTCTACCCAACTTCTCCTAACTCCAAACTGCTAAATCCAGACATCCACTGATCATTTGGGTATCCACTTGGATGTTCTGCAGGCATCTCAAACTCACTGTCTCCTCAACTGCACACATTACATTTCTCCACGAACCTATGTTCCAGATCTAATGATGGAAATCCTTATTCAGTCGGTCGCCCAAGCACAAACCTGGCTTGGTTTCTGCTCTCCCTTCCTACAAGTGGGCAAGTGAGGTTTCTAGGCCAGGAGCGGGCGTGGTGGGGGGGGGGGCGGTGGTCAGTGGATAGAAAATTAGGTTTGATGAAGAGTGGACAGTCACAGAGGAATATGGTAAGTTGAGTTCCAGGAAATTGAAGTTAACAGGAAACTTAGCAAGGCATGTTTGTTAGGATTCTTCTTGGCATCCTTTTTTCTTTGCAGGTGATGCTCCTTCTGGGTTTAGGGAGGGTACCTCATATATGAGGATTTTATGACCTATTTCAGGGAAGACGAGTCAGGTGGTGAGGCTAAAGTGACCTTCCTGCTTTTGACAGTGTCTCAGACTCCTTTAGCTTAAAATATTCACCATGCTAAGTTGCTATATTTTGGGGGTGGTGCATCCTGAACCCTGTCACATTCAGCAGTTAGCTAGCTATCGATTGTTATGTGCCCGATCTTATTTTAGGCCCTGGGGGTACAGCAGGGACCAGAACCAAGTCCTTGCTCTTGTGGAGTTTATGTTCCTTTGGGGTAGGCTACTAAAGAAATCAGCAAATAAAGACCATCCAGTGATAAGTGCTGTGAAGAAAACAAACAGAATAAGGATCTATACGGTTACTTGGTTTTTTAGTAAAGTTGTATTAATTTACCTTGCTCACAGGAGTGCACGAGAGGGTCGATTCTCATTTTGTCATCTGTGAATACGATCATTCAAAAGTTTGTTACTTTGAGAGGTGAACAGTGATAGTTCCTTGTAGTTTGCATGTCTTTGATTACTCAGGAAGTTGAAAACTGCACACAGCCATTTGTATTAGTGCTTCATGGAATTTTCTCTGTGTGTGTGTGTGTGTGTGTGTGTGTGTTCTCTGCTCTGTTTATTTTCCTGTTGAGTGGCTAGTGTTTTCCTCTATTTTGAATAAGCTCTTTATATTACTTATCTATTATTGAGTCGTTTGTGTGTAAAAATTTTAATGTTTATTTTTGAGAGAGAATGCAGGGAAGGGGCAGAGAGGAAGGGGACAGAGAATCTGAAAGGGCCTCTGTGCTGCCAGCAGTGAGCCAGACACGGGGCTTGAACTCACAAACCAAGAGATCATGCCCTGAGCCAAAGTCAGTCGCTCAACCAACTGAGCCACCTAGGTACCCCTTTTATTAGTTTTTATTTTCTTTTAATTTTTAAAACTGTTTATTTAGACAAACACTCTTAAACAGTGGTATAGTGACTGTAGGAAGAAAGAAAAAGCAGGAGGCCTGGAATTGCCTTCTTCTCTGCCCTTCCCCCGCCTTGCTTCTAATACAGTGAGGCATAAGGGAGCAGAGAGGGGAAGAAGTGAGTTCAGGTAGAAGGAAAGAAAGAAAGAAGAGGCAGGTGGGCAGTGAGAAGATTTGGTGAGACCGGAAGGGAGCAGGTGGGAAGAGGCCAGAGGAACGGTAACAAGGAACAGGAGTGAGGGAAGGAAATGGGCAGGATGGGCAGATGGAAGGCGTCATGGGGCCTCTACACAATTACCTTGGGTACTGACCTTTTTCTTTTTCTGCTTCTATTAAGCTAGCAAATCCCTAGGAGAAGATGACCGTGTTCTTTAAAACACTTAGAAATCATTGGAAGAAAACTACAGCTGGGATCTGTCTGCTGACATGGGGAAGCCATTGGCTGTATGGAAAACACTGGTAAATATCGGACAGCCCCCACCCACCCCACCTTCAACCTCCAACAGTATAAAAGGGCCCAAGGTCAAAATCTTGCTCAGCTGTGCTCCTCTCTAGAACACATTGTGGTGTAAAAGAAAAATAAATGTTAAAACCACAAAGACCAAGGCTTCTTGTAATCAGTTCTGGAAAATTGTAACTATAACAGTGCCATCAACACTGGATAACAGCGGATATAGATTGTGATATAGATTGTGAGATCAGAAGCTGAACAAATTGAGACCCAGCCTAGGGAGAGAGGAGTCACTTCCCAAGTTCTTACTAGACAGGGATTGAACTCCTATGTCTCCTCGGGATTTCATTCCTTCTGTTTCTTACTACAGCCTCTTGATCTGTTATCACTGCTGTTGTAGGACCCTGAGTGAATCTGCTTCCTCCAACCCCTGTGACTTTCCACATTTATACAGTTAGCCCGGGTTAATTTAAATGAGACAAAGACTTTCAAACCTTTTGACTGAATAAGGAGTTCAACAGTCATGGGTTTTATTAGCCTCTAGGCATGAAGGGAGAAGAAAGTGCCAGAGCTCCCTCTGATTTAGCATGATAATAAGATTTCAGTAACATTTTTATATGAAAATTATCCAAACAATTAAGAGAGCCAATCAAGTTACAGTATTTTGGGGATTAAGCTTTTGTAATCCACATTGGAAGTCTCCACATTTGAAAGGAGATTCATACTGATATTTTTGTAAACCATCTCAGTTCACCACTGTCAGAGATAATCTGGGGATGCTACATGGTGTCTAGTTTTTCACAGCTGTAGATTGAATGGGACATATCCCCTTTCCCCCCAAGTATTCTCAAGGCTCAGCACTTGAATTCCATTAGCTAGCATGTAAAGAACAGACCTGAGAAGCTTATTTAAAATGTTTTTTGATGTTTATTTACTTTTGAGAGAGACAGAGACAGAATGTGAGTGGGTTGGGGCAGAGAGACGGGGAGGCACAGAATCTGAAGCAGGCTGCAGGCTCCGAGCTGTCAGCACAGCCCGACGCGGGGCTCGAACTCATGAGCTGTGAGATCATGACCTGAGCCGAAGTCGGACGCTCAACTGACTGACCCACCCAGGCGCCCCGTGTATACTACCAATTTTAAGTTTCTCAGATCTGGGGGCACCTGGGTGGCTCAGTCGGTTGAGCGTCTGACTTCGGCTCAGGTCATGATCTTGTGGTTTGTGGGTTCGGGCCCCACATCGGGCTCTGTGCTGACAGCTTAGAGCCTGGAGCCTGCTTAGGATTCTGTGTCTCCCTCTCTCTGACCCTCCCCCATTCACTCTCTGTCTTTCTCTGTCTCAAAAATAAATAAACATTAAAAAAAAAATTGGTAGTATGTTAAAAAAAAAAAAAGTGGAGGAAATGTTATCACAAATGGAATGTGAAAACTATAATGTGTGCTTTTTCTCCCTTTTCTAACTACCCTTGAGTCCTTATACTGTCTGCCTGGGTGGGAACTAGGATTCCCTTTGCAGGAGCACCTGCTCCAGGCGACAGGGAAGTCCATTCGGGACACCTGCCCATCCCACACCCTAAGGATCACTGCTGTTTCTGCTACCAGGTGAAGATTTGAGGAAATAACCATGTTCAAGATGTCTTGTAGGCACCCTCATAATTTTTTGCCAGTGTTATCTTGAGACTTTAAAAGAGGCCCGCTCCTTCTGAATTAGATCAGAAACAGCTTGATCTTGTAGTAGGAGCCTGCCTTTGGCTTCTTTTGGCTCTGGTTCCATCCTTGACATTCAAGGGTGCGTTCAAAATGCAAACCCCTGTTGTCCTGTTGCTCTTCCTTTCTTCTGACTTTTCTCCTCCATTCTTTCATGCCATGTGGTCTTTCTGTTTTTTAATTGTAGTAGAAAACACCTAAAATTTGTCACCTTAGCCCTTTTTAAGTGTACCAGCAGTAGAGTTAAGTATGTTCCCATTGTTGTGCAAGTGAGCTCTAGAGTTTTTTCATCTTACAAAACTGAAACTCTGTACCCATCAAACACAACTCTCCATTTCCTCTCCCCGCCCAGCCCCTGGCAACCACCAGTCTGCTTTCTGTTTCTGTCAGTTTGACTACTTTAGGGACCTTGCATGAGTGTTGTCATATAGTATTTGTGTTCTGTGACTGGCTTACTTCACTTAGCGTAACGTTCTTAAGGTTCATCAATGTCGTAGCAGATGGCAGGATTTCATTCTTTTAAAAGGCTGAATAATATTCCATCATACGCATGTACCTAACACATTTTCTCTATCCAGTCGTTGTTGATGGACATTTGGGTTGCTTCTCCCTCTCGGCTATTGTGAATAATGCTACTACAATGAATTTGAGTGAGCAGATAGTCCTTCCAGATCCTGTTTTCAATGCTTTTGGGTGTACACCCAGAAGTGGGATTGCTAGATCATAGGGTAGTTCCAGTTTTAAGTTTTTGAGGAAGCACTATTCTGTTTTCCGTACTGGTTGTACCATTTCACAGACACGAGGTTTCCCATCTTGCCACATCCTCACCATCGCTTGTTATTTGTGTTTTGTTTTGCTTTGCTTTTGATAGTGGCCATCGTAATGGGTATGATATGGGTATCTTGTGGTTTTGATTTGCATTTCCCTAATAATTAGTGATGTTGAGCATCCTCTCGTATACTGTTTGGCCATTTGTTTATCTTTGGAGAAATGTCTGTTCAAATTCTTGGCCCGTTTTTAAAAATCAGGTTCCTGGGGTGCCTAGGTGGCTACGTCGGTTGAGGGTCCGACTTCGGCTCAGGTCATGATCTCACAGTTTGTGAGTTCGAGCCCTGCTTTGGGCTCTGTGCTGACAGCTCAGAGTCTGGAGCCTGCTTCGGATTCTGTGTCTCCCTCTCTCTCTGCTCCTCCCCTGTTCACACACACACACACTCTCTCTCTCTCTCTCTCTCAAAAATAAAGATTAAAAAAAAATTAAAAAAAAATCAGGTTCCTTGGGGTTTTTTTGTTGTTGGTGAGTTGTAGGAATTCTTTAATCCCTTAGGAGATAGATGATTTGCAAATGTTTCCTTTCATTTCATAGGCTGCCTTTTCCCTCTTTTGATGGTGTCCTTTGATGCCCAGAAGTTTTAAAGTTTGGTGTAATCCCATTTGTCTATTTCTATTTTTGTTGCCTCTCTTATTGGTGTCATATCTAAGAATTCACTGCCAAATTCAGTGTTAGGAAGCTTTCCTCCCTGTGTTTTCCTCTAGGAGTTTTATAACTTTAGGTCCTATAGTTAGGTCTTTAATCCATTTTGAGTCCTTTCCCCATTGTGTGGTCTTGGCATCCTTGTCTAACATCCATCGATCATATATGCCAGCCCGTTTTTTAAAATTTTTACTTCTGGGTGCTCTGTTCTATTCTGCTGGTCTGTATATTCATGCCCATACCATTGGCTTTAGTAGCTTTGTAATATGTTTTGAAATTAGGAAGTGTGAGGCCTCCAACTTTGTTCAAGATTCTTTTGGATATTCAAGGTCCCTTGTGTTACATATGAATTTAGGATTTTTTTTTTCTATTTCTGCAAAACATGCCACTGAAATTTTGATAGGGATTGCATTGAATCTGCAGCTTATTTGGGTGGTACGCACATTTTTATGATATTAAGTCTTCCAGTGCATGAACACGGATGTCTTTCCACTTACTTGTATCGTTCTTTCAGCAGTGTTTTGTAGTTTTTAGTGTACAAGTCTTTCACCTGCTTGGGTTATATTTATTCCTAAATATACTTTTTTTTTTTTTTTGTTGCTCTATTGTAAATGGGATTATTTTCTTAATTTCCTTTTTGGGTTGTTCATTGTTAGTATATAAAAACTGGATTTTTATGTGCTGATTTTGTATTCTGCAATGTTGCTAAATTTGTATTTTCTAACAGTTTTTTTTGTTGTGTGGAATCTTTAGGGTTTTCTATGTAAAAGATCATGTCCTCTGCAAGCAGATAATTTTTCATCCTTTCCAATTTGGATGCCTTTTATTTCTTTTTCTTGACTAATTACTCTGTCTAGGACTTCCAATACCACACCGAATACAAGTGGCAAATCCTTGCCTTGTTCCTGATCTTTGAGAAAAAGCTTTCAGTTTCTCACTGTTGAGTATGGTGTCAGCTGTGGGCTTTACACATGGGTTCTTTGGTTATGTTCAGATTATTTCTTGTTATTGTCTTTTAACTTTTATCTATATATCCTTATCCTTAAAAAATTTTTTTCTAATGTTTGTTTATTTTTGAGAGAGAGAGAGCACCTGTGCGCATGAGTGGGGGAGGGACAGGGAGTGGGAGACACAGAATCTGAAACAGGCTCCAGGCTCTGAGCTGTCAGCACAGAGCCTGATGTGAGGCTCGATCTCTGAACAGCAAGGTAATGACCTGAGCCGAAGTCGGGCACTTAACTGACTGAGCCACCCAGGCACCCCTATGTATCCTCAGCCTTTTCATATAGCAATCTTCACTTTCGTTCTTTATATTAATCTGCTTTTTTCCTGAGAAAATCTTCTCTGCGGCTCTCTTGAGTAGGAGCTGCCTTGCCCCTTCAAATGGGTTGTAAGGTGGGGTTGACATCTCTTAGCTCCTCAGTACCTGTTTCAAACAGTTCGTCTTCCATCTTCTTATACAAGTCTCTTTTACTTTGAGGCTCAGAGTATCGGGCTATATCCTACAACTGTAAACCTTCTGGCTTTCTGGGATCTCACTTATGTTAGTTGTAGGCTTCAGTGCCTGGTTGACCAGTGTCCTTTTCCCGCCGAGTCTTGTTACCTTCTGGTGTACCCCGAGTATACATGCACGTGACCCGTGTACCAGCCTGGCCTTCCTTTCCTGACTTCGTCTACTTCCAGGACTTTCACTGCTGCTCCGCCTTCTTCTGGGTCCCCCCGACCCTCCGTGGCTGAGACCTTCTCAATGCTTGCCCCTGTTCTTCTTCTGAAATCTGGAACTTCAGTATCGCAGTCTCTCAGTCTTCTATTATTCCACGTTTCCCAACCTTACTCGTATTTTTTAATATTACCAAGACTTCTTGTCCCTGAGAGCCTCCAGTTTCTTCCAAATCCATCACTCTTTGCTGCTTTCTTCACTTTTTCCCTCGATTTCTTGATGCGCCTGTCACACACTTCTCAGCTGCACTTTTCACGAGTCCTCCTGGCTTTTTCTTTTTTCCTTTGAGAGAGAGCGAGAGCATGTGCATGCAGGGGCTGGGCAGAAGGAGAGGGAGAATCTCAAGCAGACTCCATGCTCAGCACAGAGCCTGACAAGGCTCTATCCCATCACCCTGGGATCGTGAGCTGACATCTGACAGCCCCAGCTGCCCCTCTCTGAGAGGATGTTTCACCTAGGACGGTGCTCAGAGCTGGTCCTGTCTCCAGCCTGTTCCTGCCTGGCTCAGGGGTGCTTGTGTCTGGGGAATGCCCTCTTCTTTTCCCTGTCCCTTGCTCATGGCTTGGCTGGCACTCCACCCACGGCCTTGTTGCTATGTACCCACCTGGGAGCCCCTACGGACACCCTGAGGGCCCTCTCTTGACTCCATTCAGCCAGAGGCAGGCAGCCCTCCCTCCCTTATTCACAGCATGGAGCCCGACTCAGGACTCAATCCCATGACCCTGGGATCGTGACCGGAGCTGAAATCGAGAGGTGGACGCCCAACCGACGGAGTCACCCAGGTGCCCTCCCTGGCCTTTTCTCTCCCTCGTTCCTCCTCCTTTTCACAGTTAAGCTGTTTGAGTAGATTTTGTCTTCTTCCCTACCTCCTACTCATTCTATATCCCATGCAGTCTTTGTTAGAATTATTCTCACCAGTTTTACTTCTCATTCTTTTTGACAGCTCAGCTTTAGACACAGTTACTGTCCTTGAAATAATTTTTTCATTGCTTTCTGTTTTTGTTCGTCTGCGTCTGGCTATTCCACCTCCTCCTCGTTGACTCCTCCTCTCCACTCATACATTAGGGAAGCGGTTCCTTCGGGCCCTGCCACATTACGTCCTTTCTCTACGTAATCTCATCTACTCAATCTCATCTACTCAATGCCTGCAGTTTCCAGCTGTTTGTAGACCAGTCCCAGGTTTGTTGCCCTAAAGACCTCTTCGCGGCTCCAGACCTGTATGTGCACTCACCTGCTTCCTTAACGCGTCTGCTTGCATGCTTCACAGATAGATGCCTCAAGCTCGGCTGGCTGAAGAGCAAAAGCTCGCTGGCCACACCTGCCCTTCTCAGTGATTGGTACCACTCACCATCTATCTAACCTCCCAAACTAGAGATGTGAACCTCATCCCCCATCTGTCCTTCATTCTCCTTTCCTACATTCAGGCTGTACATTCTAAGCGATTTTGCCTTTTCTAAATCTCGGAACGTATTTGATTTCTTTTGCCAGCTCTGCTGTCGCCACCACAGTACCATCATCTCTTGCCTGGATTCTGTTTAGTTTTTGAGAGAGAGAGAGAGAGAGAGAGAGAGAGAGAGAGAGAGAGAGAGAGA
>NC_064816.1:150248318-150267255 GCF_023721935.1 Panthera uncia
AGAGAGAGAGAGAGAGAGAGAGAGAGAGAGAGAGAGAGAGAGAGAGACACACACACAGGGTGTAAGCAGGGGAGGAACAGAGAGAGGGAGACACAGAAGCTGAAGCAGGCTCCAGGCTGTGAGCTGTCAGCACAGAGCCTGACGTGGGGCTTGAACTCACGAGCCGAGCTGTGAGATCATGACCTGAGCCGAAGTGAGAGGCTCAACTGACTGAGCCACCCGGATGCCCCTCTTGCCTGGATTTTTATTAAATACATCCTAACTGTTCTTGCCTCTACTCCTGCCTGGTTTGTATCTAATTTGCACTCCACTGCCAGAGTGATGTTTAAAGAAGTGCGGGTTGCTATTGCTTTTGGATTCGACTCGACCTGACTTGGTGTTGTGTGTGCACATCTCCAGCCCTGCCACATCTACACCTTAGTCTATAGAACTCTCAGGTCACTTTGGAAGAAGTTCACTTTCCTTGAAGTTCTGTCTCAGGGCTCCTGGGAGGGCCTTCACACATCTTGTTCCCCCCTGGAGCACTCTCCCCTCCCTCCTTCCCCAGCCAGCTACCTTTCCTCCAAGTCTCGAACATTATTTCTTCCCTGCCCCACTGCACACACACTTATGTTCTTCCTTTCTGTCTCCTTGGGTGAGGTCTCTATCATCCTGTCCAAGGCCAGTCCCTCCAACGCTGATCTAAATTCTGTTCTTTCTCAAGGGTTATCCTCTCCCTCACTTCATCTTTAAATCTCATCCTTCCTGCTTTTCCCTCCTACTTGTTGAACCCCTGTGGCTTAAACATATTGTTCCTCAACTGTGTACTTCCATTTATTTACTGCTCTGTCTTCTTTCATTTATGCCATTCTTTTTTTAAGTTTATTTTTTTATGTTAGAGAGAGAAAACGTGTGAGCACTTGGGGGAGGGGCAGAATGAGAGGGAGAGAGAGAATCCCAAGCTGGCTTCACACTGTCAGCACTGAGCCTGACACAGGGCTCGATCCCATGAACTATGAGACCATGACCTGAGCCAAAACCAAGCGTCAGATGCTTAACCAACTGAGCCACCTAGGTGCCCCCCATTGATGCCATCCTGGAAGCATATCCCACATCTTCAGTCTCTACCTTCACTTTAGAGTAAGCCTAGTAAAATTGATTTCTATTTCATCTTTTGATTGAACCTGCTCTTGACAAGGTCATTAATAGCCCCATAGTTGTCAAGTTCAATGGATACTTTTCAGTCCTTATCGACCACATTTGTTTCTCTTTGTCTCTCTTTTAGTTACCTGAAGGGTGTCTTTCTCTGCTCATCCCTTAAATGCTGGACTCTCCTGGGTTCCTTTTTTTATTCCACACACTGGTTAGATGGTCATAACCACACTACTGTTTGTAAGTATGGTGTATCAATTTTGGAGTCCTATTTTTCTAGTCTTTACCTTGATTCTCTTGCCGTTGTCTGCACATAAGTGGTCCTGGAGTTCTACCCTGGGATCAGCCATCAGAACATCCTTTCCAAAAGAGAACTCTGATCATGGTCCTCCTCAGCAGACAGCCTGTAAATGGCTCTCCAGTGCTTAGAGTGCAGAGACCCACTTCTTTAATCCAGCACAGAAGGCCCTTGGTGACCCTGCCCTTGTCTTCCTCTCCAGTCTTTTCCTGGTCCCTTCTCGTCCCACCTCCATGGCCCCTCAGCTCGACCTGTGTTCCAGCGGTCCCTAAAAGAAGGCTTGTTTTCTGCTACCCTTCTCTTTGTGTGTGTTCTTTTCCCTCTCCCCACAAACACTGGACTTTTATTCACCTGGTCATTAACTCAAAAATGTCACAGAGGTGGCATTCTCAGATTAAGAGGAAAGAAAAACAACAGTTGCTCAATTATTCATTATTCAAAACAGTGTGTTGAGGAATTACTTTTAACCCCGTGCCAGGCTAGTCACTTCCATGTGTGTGGTCTCATCGAATCCTCAGAATTGTCTTGTGAGAGGGGTAAGAAGATTTCCATACCCGAAATTAGGAAGTTGAGGCTCAGGTAGATTAGTAGCTTGTGGGATTTGGACCCAGGTAAATCTTACCCGAAATCCCATGTCCTTTCTTTGCTGATGACGACTTTGGAGAGCAATGCTCACTTCTGGGTATAAGTACCACTGGATTTATTAATGACACTACCTTTTCACTGCCTTTCGTGTAACTTTATCAGAACTCTTCCGTAATGTTCCTGTTGTAGTTTTAACTGCTCCAATGGAATAAAACCCTTAGAACACCTTTGTTAGCATGCACTATACATCCGTGGTGAAAACCGGACACACTGCCATGGACCAAGACACCTATTTCAAAACCTCCAGAGTGTCATTGGTTCCTCTGTGCTCCGTAGCTGTCTTTGTTGATACCTTTGTCTGACTCCCCTTTTGCTCCCTGTTCTTGCCCTTCCCTCTGCCTTTCCCTTTTTAGCTTCCTTAATAAGTAGATGAGTTGATTTTCCTAAATTCTCTGAACATGTTCAAACATACCACAAAATTGAAAGCATTTTACAATAAACACCTGTCTATTACTTGGAGTCTAGATTTTACTGTATTTGCCTTATCACGTATCTCTCCATTTGTCCATCCCTCTCTGTCTCACTTTTTGATGCATTTCAAAATAATTTGTAGAGGTCTGTACTACCACCTAAATACCTGAAGATGCTTATCAGTAATTCGGTTATAGGCAAATTAGTATTTGCTTATGGTGGTTTTTTAGTTATAGAATTTGTGTAAAATGGAATGTACAGATCTTTTTTTAAAATTTTCTTTAATGTTTGTTTATTTTTGAGAGAGACAGAGCATGAGCAGGGGAGGGGCAGAGAGAGACACAGAATCTGAAGTAGACTCCAGGCTCTGAGCTGTCAGCACAGAGCCGGATGAGGGACTTGAACCCACGAACCTTGGGATCATGACCTGAGCTGAAGTCAGACACTTAACCAACTGAGCCACCCAGGTGTCCCTGGAATGTGCGGATCTTAGGTGTACGTGCACTGAGTTTTTGTCAGGTGCATATACGTGTATCACCGAGATTCCTAGCACGATACAAAATGTTGCCATCACTCTGTGTGTTTTCCTCATGTCCCTTCATGGTCAATCTCTGTCCCCTGCCCCCAGAGGTAACTGTCCTGCTGATTTTTTTTTCCCCCCCACCATAGATTGATTCTTTTCTCCCCCACCATAGATTGATTTCTTCCCCCCTGTTCCAAACTTTATGTACATGGAATAAGATGTATTCTTTTTTTGAAAGGCTTCTTCCTCTCAGCACAGTGGCTTTGAGATTCATCTGTGCTATTGCATTTATCTATAGTTCACTCCTTTATATTGCTCAATAGTAAGAAGGTAAGCCTATTATAATGGTTAATATTTTATACTTAGAGAATTGTAAATTCCTTGATTTTGATTTCTGAGACTGGTGAACATAATATTTTGCATTACTCATTTTAGAAAATACAAATTGTGGTCCACCTGCGTGGATTAGTCGTTTAGGTGTCTGACTCTTAATTTGGGCTCAGGTCACGGTCTCAAAATCCGTGGGATTTAGCCCCGTGTTGGGCTGTGGGCCGACACAGTAAAACCTTGGGAATCTCTCTCTCCCTCTGTCTGCCCCTCCCCTGCTTGCGCATGTATGCATGTTCTCTCTCTGTCTCTGTCTCTCAAAAATAAACATTAAAAAAACCCCAGACAAATTGTTTTATTATACGTATTTGACTTTTTTCTTCCCTTTGAAAGAAAAACAATTTCCTGATGAAGGATTCATGTGCCAGTAATAACAGTTGACTGTATTTTAATGTTGATTTTGCGATTTTAATAATGGTCATGGTTTTTCTAAGGAAAAGTTTTTTCTGCAACAGATTTGGAAGAAGTTGCATATGTTCCTCTTGATCTGTTCCATTTTTGGTTGCTGCCCTTAATTTGTCTTTTGACCCCGGTATCATTTTTTTGCAGGCTCTTTTCCATTGTTAATGTGCTTGTAAGTTTTCTTCCTCGGGAGTGCCTTCCCCTTTTAGTCTCCCTTCCTCTCAGTTTCAAGGAAGAAAACCTGTGATATTTTTCCCTCTGCATAATTTCCCCACAGCCGGTTGCTGGAGTCCACCAGAGCAGGAGCAGCGGGGGCTGCTCTCAGGACTCAGCAAGAGCAATTGAAGAGGAGGAAATGACCCTGTTTGCTGAAAGTAAAGAGAATTTAAGTATTGCTCATTCCTCTTCAACTGCTCTTTCTAGGCTTTCTGGGCTCCCTGGGGGCGATTATGCTCCAGGTTCTTCAGTTCATCCTGTCGGCAGTTCCCTGCAACAGTCCCTCTCTTGTTCCTCACCCTTCAGTAGCACAGAATCTGCTAATAAAAAGTGCGGGGGAGAGGAGGCAGTGTAGTCTTAAAGTTGTCTCCGGAGTCAGGCAGAACTGACGCTTCCTAGCAGTGTGACCTCGGGCTCCCTAAACCTTAGGTCCCCCTGTACAGTGGGATGATAAGAGTGCCTCACTGGGTCATTGAAGGATTGAGTGAGGAGCCATAAAGCTGTTAGCGTCGTGCCTGATAGACAGGAGGTTCAACAAATGCTAGTAATTGTGAGTAAATTTGATGTTCAGTACGTTGGGAGTTAACATGAATTACTTCTGGTAACTGGCAGTGAATGATTTGAGAGACAACCGGTGAGGAAGGAAGACCAGGATCTGCCAGATGGTCTAATAAGATCTCAGCCTTATTATTTCACTTTGCGTGGAACAGGACAGCTTGGAAAGTGTGGTTTTACGACAGAACATAACCCCAGGCGAGGCGGGGCGTAAGCAGTTACAGTTGGCTTGGTCTGGACCATCATGCATCTGATTTCAGCTCCCATTGTTGCTTTCATCTCTGGGGATCTCGTGCTTGCTCGTCCTGGGTCTGGTTTCTCTCCCTGTGATTTTGGTTGGCGAGCCTTGGCACAGGTTCTGAACTTCCTTTCCTGGCTCCGCAGTCAACGGTAGCCCTGCTCTTCCTCTGTTCTGGCTCCTCGTGCTCAGCTCCGTCCTTTGGCTCCGTGCTCTGGCACTGGTTCAGTCACCCACCTTGGCCTGTGACCCAGGGCTCCCGCCATTCATTTCTGTGGGGCGTCTAGTCTCTCAGCCAGAACTCTTGATACTTTCTTGGGGATTTTAAAGTCCCATTGACACTATGAATCCCTGAACGTGAAACTTGCAAAGCAAATGCGAAGCTAAGTGATGGTCCTGGGCCGTGTGTCCCTAGGTTTTTATTAATATTGGAGTTTTTTCCCTCCGAATATAGAAAGGTTAATCTTGATGACTGTATCATCAGCTTTCACCAGCACGGGTGGGAGCTCACCTTTCAAGTTCTGTGGCCAGAATTGCTTAGAAGAAGTAAAAATAAGTGGTTTTAAGTTGGCACGAGGGGTGTGTTGAGTGTCATTCAGTTTTATCGAGAACTTGGTAATAGTAATGATGATGATCACTCACACTCAATCAGGGCTTGTCATATACCAGACGTGATTCTAAGCACTTTATGTTTATTAACTCATTTTATCCTCCGAACAACTTTGAGATGGTTATTCATCTCCTACTAGTGTGAGATTAATAACCCTAGAAGGAGGCAGAAACCAAGGGAGAGCAAGATTAAGTATTTTGCCCAAGGTCACACAGCTAAAAAGTGGGAGAGCCCTGATTCCAAACCAGGTAGTCCTTACCTTAACCTCTGGAAATGGCTCCTGTATCTAAGGGAGCCGGGGAGAAATGAAGAGCCGTAAACTGAAGATTGTCATCTGTCATAGACTCCATAGGACATAAGACAGATACTTTAACGTAGTGCTTCAAGTCTGGGCTTCTGAGCTAGTTGGGTCCGAGCCTTGTGTGTGCCACTTGCTGGGTGAGTGACTTTGGGCAGATTATTCAACCTTGTTAAACTTCTCCTTATTCATCCGTATAACATCTGACAACCTTATTGTGACACTTAGGAGATATAATCACAGCTGCTGGCACAAATTAAAAGAGCAGTTACTTTTATTATGAATGCATGAGGCGCTCTGTGCTGGGTCCTGTTTGAAGGTACAAAGTAAATGTCAGGGGTGCCTAAGAAAAGATTAAAGTTTTTTTATTATGGAGATTTTAGTCATATAAAAATCAGAATAGTAAAATCCCCATGTGTTCTCACCCTGCCTCCATAAATACCAACATTTTACTGATCTCATTTCATTTCTCTACTTTTTTTTTTTCCCCTCTGGAATATTTTGATGCAGATTTTCAGAAATTCTAGCTTCTATCATTTATACTTCGGTACCTTGTCTTTAATAAGTAAGAACTTAAAAAATCACAATGGCATTATTATGAACCTAACAATACTGAAATTCTTTTGTCTTCTCATATCCAACCTGTTTATATTTTCCCTCCTAGCCCCCCATTCTTTGTTTTATGGTTTGTTCAAATCAATATCAAAAGAAGTTTTGACACATTGCATTTAGTATCTATTTCTAAAGCCTCTCGAACTATAACCCCCTCCTTCTTCTAAAGTATTTATTTATTTTCAAAACCAGGCAGGTCTGCCTTTTCCCTGGAGGGTTTTTCATAATCGAGATTTGGTGGATAAGTTATACCATTCAGTGCTGCGCAGAGTCCTGTGGGGGCCTGAGGCAAGGAGAAAAATCAATGATGTTGGTTCTGTGTTTATTTCAAACCGTGATACTGTGTTCATCATGGGTCTTGTGCATTCATTTTGATTTTTAGAATTATTAATTGTCTCCATTGTGGTTTTTTTGGTGTGAATTTTGCACCTGAGGTGAATGCCTTACTCTCCTCATTGTAGTCTCAGCCCTGAGTCATTTAATCTGTTCCCCTGTCTCTCCTGTGTCTTATAAACTGGCGATCAGACCCAGGTGCTAGAGCTTTGCTGCTGTCCAAAGCGTGGGCCGTGCTCCTGCAGCGCAGTTCCTCCTGGGAATGGATTAGAAACGCAGAGTCTCAGGACCCAACCCAGACCTGCTGAGTCAGAATGTGCATTTAACCAGGTCCCCAGGGGATTTGTGTGTATACTGAGATTGAGGATCACGGCTCCCGAGGCAGAATTAGATTCAGGTTTAATTTTTAGGGCAAGCATGCTTCATACACGTGTTGTGGATTTCTTCTCGTATCGTGTCAGGAAGTACGTGGTGTGGGGTTGTCCTGCTTTTGGCGGATCAGTGGATTCGGAGGCAGTCAGCTTAGTCCACCCATTAGAAAGTGAAGACCGTGGCTTCTTAGAGTTACTAGAGCCACGTGGTTAAGAGGAGGAGTGACCACACGGGTTCGAATGTCGGCTTTCCATCTGGCCAGCTATGAAACCTCGCTGTGCTTCAATTCTCTCTAAACTCTAACTTCAATTCTCTGTCTAGTGGAACCCATTTCTTTGGGTTGTCATGCCGATTTTCTTAGAATAGGGCCAGGCACAAAAAAGCTCTCCATCAGAAATAGCACATCGTCTTCTGGCTTTTCCATCCTTATCAGAGAAAGCCTCAAAACAAAGATGTGTTTGGAGTTGGGCCTTGCGGTGAGTGGGACAGTGTGCTAGGTGATGTTAATGCCTTGAGCATAGGCAGAAACTGGAAATGCAGTGTATTTTTGGAGATTAGCAAAGAATTTGACTTCACTATAGACTACAGTTAGTTTTTTTTTTTTTTTTTTGGTAGAATAGGAGAAAAAGTTCAATTATGGAAGTCTTTGTAGGCAGTTTGTAGTATTTGGTGAACAGTGGAGATACAGTGAAGATGTTTAAGGAGAGGAGCATGTCATGAGCAAAGTGGCACTCAGGAAGCTTAGTCCAGCACCCTTGGGCAAGATACGTTGGAGGGGGAAGGCATGTGGTTTGGGAGGGCATTTCGTCATAGAAGCTAAGAGAAGCCAGACCACAGTGATGGCATTGGGAGTGGGAAAATAAATGGGTGGAATAAGGCTGTGATAACATAATACCTGAGCATGAGCACTGTAGGCAGGTAGACTGCTGGTTGGTTTGCGTTTTGCTATTTACCAGCTGCGACCTTTATCAAGTACTTAATCCATTCAACTTCTGCACCCCAGTCACCTTCTGGGGTAATGGCGATAATGAGATCTGCTTTGCAGGTTAGTTGTAAGGATTAAGTGAGATGATGCATTTCCTAGTACTGCTACTGTGCCCGTCTCCTAGCTTCCCCTTGGTAAATGCTAGTTCTTATTATCATTCGATGATGGACTGTGTTTGGTTGAAGGAGAGGAAGGTAAGTCATTTTTTGGTTTCAAGACTAGGATAATTGGTGATACAGAAAGAGGCAAGTCGCCAGGGAGAATTGGTTTAAGGAGGAGGTATTATTCTCTTCCCTTTAAGCTATGTTGGGTTAGAGACTCTGACAGCAGATCCAGGGGGAAATGTGTTAGATTCCAGGGGTAAATTATGCATGCGCCACACTTGACTAGACCTGTATTATTTCTTTGGGTACACATTATGGTTTTAGTAATGTCTTGGGCTTCATTTTGTTCCGGATCTCTGGGGTTCTGACAAAGCAGATGTTTTACCTTGACATCCATTGAGATTAGCCTCTGCCTTTGCAGTCGGTGGTCCCAGGCCTGGCTTGTCCAGCACGGGCCGAAGGTAGCGAGGGATTTTTCCCCTCCTGGCTTTTCCTCATTTCACATTTTGTTGTGGTTTTAAAAAAGCAGTTTGTTTTGCTTTTCAGCCATTTCAGGGTTCTCTCTCTCTCTCTCTCTCTCTCTCTCTCTGTGCAGGCTGATGCTGAAGTTTGGGGTATTAATAGGTGCTATTTAAAGAAGCTCATTTATGGGCAATTAAATAACATGCCTGTCAGCCCAGATTTGATAGGGAATAGGGAACTTTTTTTTTTTTTTAAGTGCAATGAAGTTTAATTATATTCCCTCTCCTTTTAGCTCTTTTGTCATTTTATTTAGAAAACAGATTTCTTCTTTTCTAAAAAAATCTGTATTCTTTCCCATATGTTTATTGGTGGGGGGGTGGGGTGGGGTGGAGAGGACTGAGATGGAAGGGCAGGAGATATATTTAAGTTATGTTTTGTTTTATTGATTTCACATCACTTTTAGTGATATTTCTATCAGTGGTATTAGCTGCTCCAAGCACTGCAGAGAGAACAGTCGAAGCTCAGGCTAAACTAACCCCTCTGTAGGTGGTAACTGACATCTCCAATATTGTATGTCACGAAACAGCACAAATACTGACAATAGTTGATGAGTTTATAGGTCAGAAGGTCTGTCCTGTATTCCGGAGCCCAGGCTGAATACCCCTTTATGCATGTGGTTTATAGAGCACAACTCGGAGGGTAGGAGGAAGGGAAGAAGGGACTCGGCCTACAGTATCTTTTCGAATAGCTGACATAACCTCTCTGTAACGTTTTCTCTCTTGCCTTTTAATACAGCAGTAGATAAGGGTACCTTGTGTAAAACTGACAAGAGTAGCTATTTCCACTAGATTTTTAATTTCAGTGCTGGGTTATTCATTCTTGTTCACTGTGGACTTGAGTGACTGGGGCTCTCCCCACTCCCCCTTCCTGTTTTAGTAAATACAGTCTGGGGAAAATGCCCTTGGCTTTCATTATAGTGTTATTGGAAATGTTGATCCTTGCATTGTTATATATACCACCAGGGAAAGAAGTCCAAATATACCACCATTTGACCTCAGAGCTCCTGAACCCAAGTTTGGTGTATCCTTGTCACTAGCCCAGAACCCTTGTCCTTTACAGTTGATGGTAGACTTTAGCTTCCTTCTTCCTTTGCTAAAACTCACCGACAGCACCAGGGGTGACAGAATTTTAATGCCAGCGATTGCCTGCCTGCCTCCTTATTTTCTTTCTTCTTTTGTGCATTCTAAGGGTCATTAAAATGAAGGCAGTCACCACTCAATGTATGCTTATCAGTAGTAATTCTTCTTGACACTTGATACTTTCACGACATTAGGGAACTTCTTTATCTCATTATGGTTGGGAGACGTAAGAAGATACAAATTTCTGAAGTCGCAGGTAGCACATCATGGGGAGGCCTGGAGAACCAGAAGGGACATCATTCTCTGGTTAAACGGGAAGACCAGACCAGAAGGCCCTAACATCCTTCTCAAAGTCATAAATGTTTTTATCGTTCTCCTAGAGTTTGTAACCCATCACGTTCCCCATTTACGTCTCTCCGAGTGAGCCTTCTTTAGGCCCAGAATAGATCTTCGAGTGTTCTTCTCGAACACAATGCATGTCTTCCGGCTCGGTGACCAGTCTTTCCCTTGGGCAGAGATGATCACCATTTTCTCACGGGTGACACTGATCACTGCCGCTGCCATTATCTGTTCGGGTGGGGGCGATGTGTGCTTGACAAAGCTCCCTGCTGTGCACATAAGAGAATCCCTTCTCTATGGTTTTTTCTGTCTCTCCTTCCATCTCCACTCCATCCAGGCTGTTCCATGGACAACCAGTGCTCACCGCCCCTGGCAATATCATGCTTAATTACTCGAGTAGGCTTGGGTGAGTTGAAGTAGTTGCTGTAAACATCTAAACTTGAAATCTGTTTTGTGTAAAACAGAAACTGGGTTGCATGCACCAGGGGAAAAGCTGGTGGTAGAAATTGCTATACAGTTTGTTTCTAGACTGTAGTGGGAAATATCTGTTTTTGGGAAATTGGATAGATCAATATGATTTTTTTGTTAACATGCAAAGTTGTTATTGAAATTACAACTTATCTTACTTTGCAGTCCTAAAGTAATAAATAAAACATTTATGGCTCAGAATAAATTGTGAACATCCCATTTCCTGTGGTAGCAGGCATGTTTGTATTCTTTTAAAGCCTCAGGCAGAGTGACATCAGCAGGTTTTTTTCATTTCCTAATCCAGAAGCTTCTGATTTCTGTCAAAGGACCTGCATTTTAGTACTGAGCAGATAGATCTTTAGGGACCTTTTAAAAAATGATTTCTTTTTAACGTTTATTTCTTTTTAAGAGAGAGAGAGAACGAGAGAGCAAGCACAAGCTGGGGAGGTTCAGAGAGAGAGAGAGGGAGATGCAGAATCTGAAACAGGCTCCAGGCTCTGAGCTGTCTAGCACAGAGCCCGACCTGGGGCTCGAACTCACGAACTGCAAGATCATGACCTGAGCTTGGTTAAGTGGCTGCTTGGTTAAATGACTGAGCCATCCAGGCACCCCTTCAGGGACCCCTTTTTGATATGACTACATGTTAAATTGTGCTAAACTTCAGTTCTCTTGGGAGACTGCATGATGTAGTAGAAAGAGCATGGACTTGGAATTTATATATGGTGTGTGTGTGTGTGTGTGTGTGTGTGTGTGTGTGTGTGTGTGAGTGTGAGTGTGAGTGACAGGGTTTTAGCTTCACCTTCAGATTTTTGATCCACGAGCAATCTAGAATTTCTCTGATAACAGACTCAGCCACTGGGACGGTTCTTAGGATGCTTCTTAGTATACCAGAAGGAGTTCTTCATTTAGCTTTCTAGTTCCTCATTTAACTAGTTCTTTTACCCACTCCCCCAAGCATGCGCGCACACACACGGTTCTTGATCTGGTCAGGTTTCCATGACCTTTCTAACTTTTCATCCTCAACTGTACCACGGTGATTTCTTCTCTTGCCCTTTGGTGGTAATTACAGAGAAGAGCTATCTCAGGTGGGTCTGTGGCTTCAAGAATGCCAAACACTCATACAAAGAATCACCTTCAGTTTTTTCTGCGGGACAAAGTCTGCCTGTGAGCACAGTGAGTCAGTCTTTCCTGATGAAACATTTGCCACTTATTTATTGAACAGTTATTTATTGAGTAACTTTTATCTACAAGAGGTGCTGTGTGCAGAAGAGAAAATGAGAAAATGGTGAATTATCCATGAATTCAAGGCAGTTATAGTGAAGGAAGAAAGGGGAGACCAGCAGTTTTGTGTGTGGTGGGCTAAGGGTGTGGGTGGCATCGGGTGTGGCCTTTCTAGTTTTTAAAAGGGATGAGGGATAGAGGGATCAGATCCTTGCAGGGGGAATGTTCACTGTTTGTTTTAGGAAAAGCAAAAGCGTGTGGTTTTTGCGGCATCAAGAGCACGACGGGAGATAAGGAAGTGGTTCTTAACTTCTTTCCTCAGTTACCCACTGCATTTTTCCTTTGGCTTTCAAATGAGGTGCAGTCTGTGTACGTGAGATTCATCCGGCGTTCTCTGTCATCTGTCCCAGGGCTCAGGGCATCTCTTCGGCTGCTTCTGCTTCTCCCCTTCTCATGTAGACCATCCGATCCGCTCTCATCCCTCCATTACCACATGTATCTTTAGTCAAGATTACTGTTGGAATTCCACACGTGTATTTCCAGCTGTCCCTTGGACACCTCCACCTGGACTCACCCCTATCTCCGATCGACAAATCCAGAACTAAGCCCAGCTTCCGCCCTCCTAAACCCGTGTCCCCTACCACAGCCCACTTCTGAGTGGTACCGCCTTCCACCGATGGCTCAGTGCAACAATGTGGACACTGCCTTGGACCCCTGCCTTCCCTTTCTTCCCCACAGGCCAGCCCTTGGGTTTGCTTCCAAAACATCTGCTGCCTCTGTCCTCTCCTGGATCCTGATTCCCGTGGGTCATCCTGTCGTCCTGGCTGTCTTGCATTCCTGGAGAACCCTCCCTGGTCTCCCTGGCTCCAGTCTTTCCTTCAACCATGGCTGGCTGACTTCACACTGCAGCTGGAATGGTCCTCCTAACACGTCACTCTGGCCACATCCTGTATCTTCCTAACACCTTTTAAAAGTTTTGGGGCGCCTGGGTGGCTCAGTCGGTTAAGCATCCGACTTCGGCTCAGGTCATGATCTCATGGTCCGTGAGTTCGAGCCCCGCGTCAGGCTCTGTGCTGACAGCTCAGAGCCTGGAGCCTGTTTCAGATTCTGTGTCTCGCTCTCTCTCTCTCTGACCCTCCCCCGTTCATGCTCTGTCTCTCTCTGTCTCAAAAATAAATAAACATTAAAAAATAAAAAAAAAAGTTTCTTATGACCTAAGGGTAAAGCCCTGATTCCTTAAATAGCTTAAAAGGGCCGTGGCAGTCTGGCCTGTGCCTCCCCTCCTCTTCCGTGGCTCCTCCCATGGCAGGCCGGCCTCCAGCTGTCCTGAACTTTCACTTTCCCATATTGGCCCTTCCTCACGCTCTCAGGCTTGTACATGCTGTTTCCTTTGCGTTCTCCTCCCTATTTTTGCCTTGCTACTTTTTATTTCTCCCCTAAATGTACACTTGAGGGCCACTTCCTATAAAAAGCCTTCTCTAATTCCCCCAAGACTCGATTAGGTATTCCTAAATGTGCCCCTTTTACGGAGCACATAAAAGTCACGTCACCTTACGATTGCCTGTCAAATTGTCTTTCTTCCCTTCGAATCTGTAAACTTCATGAGGGGAGGGCTGAGTTTATTCACTAGTATATCCAGGACATCTGCGCAGCGCCTGGCATATCATTTATCAAGAAACCGGTCTTTTACTTTATCACTAATACTTGCCAAGAGCTATTTCAGGTCAGGACCAAATCTGGTTCGTTGTACCATACCAAACACTTTGTGTTCAATGACTATTTCACCTGCTGCCTTTGGGAACTTTATTGTACTTGACCTTACTAAAAACATTATATGAATGTAAATTTTAAAAGTTCAGTGAGATTAGGAGGTAATGTGGTTAACTGAGTGAATGTGCTATGAAGTAGATAGATGAATGAGTATTGCCCATTCACGATTCTCTGAGGCTAAGAGAAAGCTTTAAAGCATGCATTTTAGGGTCAAGTTGGCATGGGTTGGAATGCCAGCTCTACCATTTAGTCACATGGTGGTCTCGGGCAAGTCAGTTCCTGCTCTGAGCCTCAACTTCTTCATACATAAAATGAGAATATAATGCCAGTCTTGCAAGGTTGTTACAAAGATTAAAGGTTTGTGAGAACAGCTGCTATAATATCTGACACATGGAAGTCGCTCTATGAATTTTAAGTTATTTTCTCTTTTATTCCAACAAAGCTGCCTTTCCTGAAACATTTTTGGAATTTCTTTTTTGAAATGGTTTTCAGAGCTGGTTATAGATCATCAGAATATATCAATGGGAGAAATCATTTTTTCTTTGAGGATGTGTGATTTTTAGAAACAGCTTGGTTCAGAGAGCAAGATCAAGATAGTTAATACCATTTTTGATATTAAAAAAATTGTGATTATAATGAGATTTTCTTTTGTAGCATCTAAATTGGTACATTTTCTAGCTTTCTCACAGGTGGCATTGACAGCATATTCCATCTGGCACATTAAAATCCAGGGAATTAATTATAAAACTTTTGATTTTGAATAGTGCTCTGATAAATCAAATAGTATTAGCAAGCTCAAGAGAACTGAGGTCTTTAATCATCTACTTAATCACAAGTTAACATTCAAAATTTTACTTCTAGTGAAAAGGAATTTGGGGAAAAAAATGATCCAAGGTGTTACCCATCCTCTTGTCTGTATTTGGGGTCATTCTCTTCTTACCTAGGTCTGCAGGAATCCATGTGGCTGAAATACAGTAAGGCAGATGGTATCTAGCAATGACCCAGAGGAGCCTGGCACGTTCAAGGGCCTGCCCCTGCTAGGAGGGGAGCCAGCTGGGGGAAAGGGATGGGGACATACAGGCAGGTAGGCAGCTTTTATAGCAGTACAGAGGCCTTGTAGAGAGTAATCTGTAGGATGTATCTGTCGTATAAAAGACTGGAGGCACAGGTAATTCTATAGGAAGAATACATTAAAGTGGGTGTTTGGAGGAGCATAGTTCTGTGTGGTGGTAGTGGTCCCCCCAGGGCAGTGTGGAAGCTGGATTGAGGATGAGCCCAGTCCAGGGGATCCAGTGACAAATGCTCAGGTTGCTGCAAGGAACCCAGTTTTCTTTGGTGATCTATTGGTTACCAAGGGTTTAGTATTTTTACCTTGTCACGGTATAGAAGTCGTGGATGTGAGGTGTCAAGTCAACTATAAAGTGGTGTTGTCATGTTAATTACTTTTAAATATTTTACTACTTGGTGCCTTGAATTTCCCTAATCGCGCGCGCGCGCGTTTAAATGACATATATAATTGTTGCTGTTAGGACGATTCACTGAGAGCAGTTGATGGAGAGCTTTTGGGTAGAATATTTATGAATCTCTGGTGGGGGAGAGGAGAGAAGCTTATGCAGCGACCTTTTGCCACAGGGTAGGAGGGAATGGTCACCCAAGCAAGTGGGGACTGAGCCTGGCAGTAAAAGGTGCCTGTGGTCTAGATTTCACAAAGGGTTAGCCCCCCCTAAAATGTTTGTTGTAGAGCAGCCTGCACTTCTGAGTGTCATTTTAATTTTAATAGCACATTGTTCTTAGGTTTCAGATGGGGAGCACTTTTAAAATTAAATTAAACGAAAATTCCAGTATTGTTAACATATGGGGTTATATTAGTTTCAGGTGCACAATATAGTGATGCAGCAGTTCCAGACATCGCCTGGTGCTCCTCATCATATACTTGATCTTAGCCAAAAGGCCAAGAAGCGATCTCATCATGATAAATGTACTCTTTATTCCCCATCACCTCTTTTACCCGCCCCCCACCTCCCCTCTCATAACCACCAGTTTGCTCTCTTTAGTTAGAGTCTCTTTTTTGGTTTGTCTCTTTTTTTTTTTTCCCCCTTTGTTTCTTTCTTATGTTCTACCTATGAGTGAAATCATGTTGTCTTTCTCTGACTTATTTTGTTTAGCATTATACTCTCTAGCTCCATCCATGTCCTCGCAAATGGCAGGATTTCATTCTTTTTATGGCTGAATAATATTCCATTGTATTTATATACCACATCTTCTGTATCCATTCATCTGTCGATGCACACTGGGTTGCTTTCCCGTCTTGGCTGTTGTAAATAATGCTGCAGTAAACACAGGGGGACACATATCCCTTCAAATTAAGTGTTGTTGTGCTTTGGTAAAAACCCACAGATGGGCGGCATGGGTGCTTCCCTCACACAGTGCTTTCTTCTGAAAGCTGACCGCCCTGTGAAATCTGGGGTGGTTCTCCAGCCTGGCTGTGGAAGAAAAATCATTGAGTAGCCTTTGACCGCAGCTATGGCAAAAAGCGAAAGGTTGTTTAATTTCTTTTAGTTTAACCTTAACTCAAAATTAGGTTTTGAATGACTGTAAAAATGCAAAATTTGGGGTGTCTGGGTGGCTCAGTCAGTTAAGCGTCCGACTTCGGCTCAGGTCATGATCTCACGGTCCGTGAGTTCGAGCCCCCCATTGGGCTCTGTGCTGACAGCTCAGAGCCTGGAGCCCGTTTCAGATTCAGTGTCTCCCTCTCTCTCTGCCCCTCCCTGTTCATGCTCTGTCTCTTTCTGTCTCAAAAATAAATAAACGTTAAAAAAATTAAAAAAAAAAATGCAAAATTCAAAGTCTCCAATGTTATGAGAATGGTCTAAAAAGAGTATTTTTTTATTTTTTTTAGAAATAATTTAAGTGAAAGAACCCTTTTCTCCTTTCAGTTCTTTCCTATAAATTGTTTATTAGTGTTTTTAACTGTGGTTAACCAGGTTCAAATTACTATCTTAGCGCCATCAACATGCATTAGGATAGACTCTTACAAGAAGACCTGGGGTCTGGTAGGCAGTCAGCCATTTAAAATGCTCTTATAGTATAAATGGCATAGACACATTTTAGGAACCTTTTATGTTAAATAGACAAACATTTTTCTGACAGAATGTTTTCATTTTTGCAAGCCAAAATTTCACCTCATGCCAGAATTTTCCACTTGTGATATAATTGAGTGTCTGACAGGGATATAAAAAATAAGAGATTCAGATAAAACAGTAGCAGCAGCAACTAAACATCAAATTTATTTCTGGAGAATGACCTGAGTAATTTCCACTGGATAACGAAAGTACAGGATAGGTGCTTTAATCTTCTCATGCCGGGCTAACAAACTACTGCAAACCTAGTGACTTAACATGGCAAGAATTTATCATCTTCCAGTGCTTGGGGTTGGAAGTCCAACACGGGTCTCACTGGGCTAAAATCAAGGTGTCCACAAGAACCGCGCTCCTTCTGGAGGCTCTAGGGGAGAAGCCATTTCCTTGCCTTCCCAGCTTCTAGAAGGTACCTCCATTCGCTGACTGGCGGCCTCCTCCCATCCTCAGGGCCAGCAAACTTGCACCTTTCTGACAATTTTTCCATAGTCCCCTTTGCTGCTGATCACAGGCAGGAACTTTTAGGGACCCCCGTGATTAGATTAGGCTCCCCTGCATAAAACCAGGATCATCTTCCCATCTCTAGATCCTAAACTTAATCACATCTGTTAAAGCCCCTTTGCCACCTAAGTAAGGTGACATATTTTCAGGTTCTGGGGATTAGGATGTGGACATCCTGGAGGGAGTGGTATTTTGTCTACCATTATGTAAATACTTAACACAGGATTTCATTCAGGGAAAGTACTTTTCACAAGTGCCTGTGCTTTGTTACAGGTCTTTTAGAAACTTTCACTTGGGTATTTTATAGGGAAGGGTTGTACTTTCTTTTTTTAAATACTTGAAAAAGCCAGTTTTACTTGTTTGGATCTTAACCTGCTTGCTAAAGCTAATGTTCATTCTCTTTGTTTGCTTTGATAGTGATAACCTGCTAAGGAGAGCTGCCTGCCAAGAAGCTCAGGTAATGTCACTTAATGTGCTAAAGTGAAAACCCGCTTTATCTCTACTGCGCAGAACACCCCGGCTCTTCCAGGGGACCTGCTCGGTGCCTTGCCTCGGTGTGGTTTGGAGAGATTTTCCTACTATCCGGATGAGTCAGGCTGAGAGCCAGCTCTGAAGAAAGCTGGAGGAAGTTAGCCATCTGGTGAAGAGCAGTTCTAACGCCCACCCCTTTAGACATGCTTACTTCTGGATTCGACCTAAGAGTGCATTAAGTGGGCTGGTTGGAGCTCGGGGAGTTTGTTCATGTCTGTGGTTGTCCTTGAAGATCAGACTAAGCCCTGAATCTCCCCTGCTCCAAATAACCCCCAAGGATGTCCGTTCAGAGCAGGTATTGCCCCTCGAAGTCAAATCTTCTTAAAACTGTTGATTCATATTTTTGAAGCCTGTTTAGCACAGTTGATTCATACCATGTGTGTGTGGTTCTTCCAGGCCTGTGATACTGCACTTAAATATTCCTCTATCTGGCTGCATTAGTTATGGTTGAATTAGAAATCCTTTCAAGTTGAATGGGGCGCCTGGGTGGCTTAGTCGGTTAAGCATCCGACTTCGGCTCAGGTCTGATCTCAACGTTCGAGAGTTCAAGCCCTATGTCAGGCTCTGTGCTGCCAGCTCAGACCCTGGAGCCTGCTTCGGATTCTGTGTCTCCCTCTCTCTCTCTGACCCTCCCCACTCGCACTCTGTGTCTCTGTCTCTTTCTCTCAAAAATAAAAAACATTAAAAAAAAAAATCCTTTCAAGTTCAAGACCATGTTTTTGTTCTTCCATCCCCTCCAAGTTTGTACATTATACTTTGCAGGTGAAATTCCATGAGTTCCTGAGTTGCCTTTTTGTTGTATGTCATTTAAGCTTATGATATCAGAAATACCAAAAAGGAAACATGAAGTAAAAAACGACAAAGGTATGATGTATTTAGTAGAAGATGTGGTGGCAAGCCTCATATTTGTTACTGAAATGTTTTCATAGATGACAATGACAATAGATACTATTAATAAATTCTTCTCTTTGATGATTATCTAACTGTTCTAAATCTGTGGTTAAGAATTTGATTACTTCTGTTGTTTGTTTTTATCTCCTATGGCTCTGCTGTTTTGAAAATCGATTCAGGGGACGCCTGGGTGGCATAGTCGGTTGAGCGTCTGACTCTTGATTTTGGCTCAGGTCATGATCCCAGGGTCGTGGGGTCAAGCCCCATGTTGGGCTCCATGATGAGTGTGAACCCTGCTTGAGATTCTCCGTCTCTCTCCCTCCGTCTCTCTCCCTCCGTCTCTCTCCCTCCGTCTCTC
>NC_064816.1:150267655-150339016 GCF_023721935.1 Panthera uncia
CTCTCCCCCTCCCCCACTCACACACACTCTCTCTAAAAAAAAAAAAAAAAAAAAATATATATATATATATATAAATTTCAAATAAATTTCAGTATTAAATTCGAGGTGTTTCCCACCCCAAGCTAATTTTCCATTAGCAACTGGAAAATCTTCTTGGGAGAGGACGCACTTCTTTGTTTCTCCCTAAGGAAGAGTGGTTATAGGGTCCTCTCTTTCTTGTTTAAGGAAAATGGGTCCACCTCTGTTCCGAGTGCCGTCTCTTCCTTTCTCAGAGACTGCTCCCCTAGCCATTTGCTCCCTCATATTTACCTCTTCCCACGGCTCTAATTCTTTACTTCTCAGCACCCATGGACCTCCTTCCATCTGGCAGATGGAAGTCAATTCATCCTTAGAGCCTACTCTCATTACTCTTTGTGTTTATGTCCTTCCTTTTACAGTCTAAATTCTTGAAAGAATTTTTTTTTAATCTCCCGTAAACTCAACTTACTGTAGCTTCACATAAGCTCCTTAGCCCACTGTAAACCTGAGACTGGAGGTAGGTAAGAACTGGAGAGACTAGGAAACCAGGACACGGGAGAATCATCTGGAACTGTAGATCTGCAATCTGGTAGGCCAGAGGAACTAGTTAATTAAATGACTTCTGGCCACATTCCAGAAAAGATATGGCTAGAGAAAGAACGCATTACAATGTTGGGAGATTTGGCAGTGAAATTTTAAGGTTGAATTCAACAAAACTGAAAACAGTAGAAATTAGAACACACCAGAAACTTTTTACAAACACATGGTAGGTCTTTCAGAAGCATTCAGAAAGTGTTTTGTTTTGCTTTGTTTTGTTTTAAAAGACTGTGCGTGTGAGAACAGCTCTCCCCAGGACTGTCAGGGACTCAGTGGATTTAGAGTCACTTAATAAAACTCTTGGTGTAACTTTCATTTTTCTCCTGACTTTGTGCTTGTACACTTGAAGTCTGCCTCCTTGGCCCAGACCTGCTCTCCACAATCAAAGACCTGAAAGCTTGGCTCTGGAGCTTTCCTACTCACTCCTTGTGGTGATGGTCTTTTCCAGCCCAGGTGGGAGAGCGCCAGCTCACCTTTGTTCCCAGCTTGGTTCTGTGCATCCGGTTCTGCGTGCTTCTGAGTGCCGCCACCTCCTTTGTCTGCTTTTCAGAGCTGACAGATAGAAGATGTTTGGGCTTTGGAGTCGCATGTAAATTCTAGGCTTGTGATTTATTAACTATAGGACTTAATCTTTCTGAATCGTGGTTTTCTCAACTATTAAAATGGGAACATTTAATACCTCCTTAGTTTCTGAGAACCAAGAATAATGTGTAGGACAGAGGCAAATACCGGGTGCTTAGTAAGTGTCGTCTTTCTTTTCCTTGCTAGTTAATGCTATTTGGCTATCAAGTTATACAAGGTCACAAAGAGGAGGAGGCAATAGACTATTAGGTTTATTTTCTATATGTATGAAAATCTGAAGATGAAAAATTTTAATGTTTGTTTTTGAGAGAGAGAGAGAGAGAGAGAGACAGAGCATGAGCAGGGAAGGGGCGGAGAGAGAGGAAGACACAGAATCTGAAGCAGGCTCCAGGCTCTGAGCGGTCAGCACAGTGCCCGACGCGGGGCTCGAACCCATGAACCGCGAGGTCATGACCTGAGCTGAAGTCAGATGCTTAACCAACTCAGCCACCCAGGTGCTTTGAAAATATGAAGATTAATTGGTAACACATAGGTTCTTTATGAGTACGCTTTAGTAATAAATTGAAGGAGAAAAAGATTATACTCTGAAAACTGAGGACAAATGGGTTAAACTTTCCTTCTGATCGACTGTGGCCTTGCTGATTATGTGTTTATAATAAACCTGGCCGTATCCTATGGAGAACAGAAAAGTTACTTACCTCTAGTAGATGAAGCAGGGTTTTTTTTCTTATAGAATTTAGGTGATTGTCATTAAATAATGGTAGACTTTGTCATTGCCCACAGTGTTTTTGTCAGTATGAAATCCTGAAAGAACATTTTTTTCCCCCAGAGTAGATACTGTGTCTCCTGGAGGTAAATGCCTTTGGACTGAAAGAATATATGTCATCACTAACTGAATAAAGAGACATTTGCTTAAAACTTTTCTTCTTTCCTTTTTAGGTGTTTGGCAACCAACTCATTCCTCCCAATGCGCAAGTGAAGAAGGCCACGGTTTTTCTCAATCCCGCAGCTTGCAAAGGGTAGCTCAGTTTGTGATTTGTCACATCCTCCCTTTTCCTCAGGGGTGGGGGGAATCCTGGACTATCAGGCAGCTAGTTGGATTGTGTGGAATTGGAAGAAGAAGGCTCAGTACTCAGCTAGCAATATGATTAATTTGTAATGGAGAAACAGCAGTTAATGAGCTGTAACTGTAAAGCTGCCTGACGCTTAGCCAACGTGTCTAGCTGCAGTTTAATAAAAATCCCAGAATTCCCACTCTCACGTAAGTCTTCCCTGTGTGGGGACAGCCCCTGCTGTTGCGATGGCAATGATCGAGCCTTCTCTGTCACAGGATGTTCCACGACGGCCAAGAGCACTGTGGGCTTGTGAAGTCAGAAATGACCTTTCCGGAAGGAGGGAACTTTGAGCTAGGTCTTTGGAGGTTGGCAGAGTGAGAGCACTCAGTCTTCCTGATGGAGGAGATGGGCCGGGGGTGGGGGTTGTGCTAGGGACAGGAATGACTAGTTAGGCCCCTGCTGTGTCCCATGACAGTCTGTGACCTGGTCTGGCTGGCCTGGAAGGGTTGTGTGAAGACATGGTGGGCATTCAGGTGTGAGGAATCCATGGGACTTTGGTTAATAATCACATGTTTGTGTTCATTTATCATAACAAGGGTCCTGTGCTGGTGCAGGACGTTGAGAGTGGGGGAGGCTGTGTGTGCATTTAGCAGGGCAAAGCGTCCGTGGAAATTCTCTGTGTTTTGTGCTCATTTTTACTCTGGACTTGAAAACTGCTCTAAATAATAAGGTGTATAAATTTTAAAAAACTATAAGGGAAAAAAATTTTTTTTTTCATTCTTAGGTGCTGCTCTCATTTAGTTGGAAAGGTGAATTTAAAAAGACTTTGAAGGCTTTTAGAAAAAATCATTTAAAACTTAAAGTTATTCTTTTTAAGTTTATTTATTTTGAGAGAGAGAGAGAGTGTGCGCGAGCACGTCTGAGATTCAGAGAGAGAGAGAGAGAGGAAGAGACGGAGAATCCCCAAGCAGGCTCTGCACTGTCAGCACAGAGCCTGATGAAGGCTTGAACCCACAAACTGTGAGTTCATGACCTGAGCCAAAATCAAGGGCCAAGCGCTTAACCGACTGGGCGCCCCTAAGATGCAAAATTATTCTTAAAATATAGTAAGGATTAAAAGGTTGTGTGTGTGTATGTTGGGTGGAATAATATTTTTTATTCTCCCTAACGACCAGAACAATTCTTTTTGTCTTTTCTGAGGATCAGAAAATTAATAAATATGTATTAGGTTGGATCGTATAAGATCTAAGTCAAATGATATTAAGAACAACAACAACAAAAAGAATAGTTGGGACCAGCTTCTAAGTAGTCTTGTGTAAAACGCAGGGTCTCTGAAATAAGTTTCTTGAGTAAGAAAGAAATAATTTCTTGAGAATAGTGAGTGTGGCTTTATAGATAGAAGGAGGAGTCAGGCCTTATTTTTAGTTCTGCAGTTTCTGACGCTTAACTACAGATTGTCTGAACTGACTCTGCCTACTTGAATCCTATCAGACTGGCTTGGTCAGAGCCACCTCCCTCCCCCATGAACATACCAATCTTAACGCCTGTTGATCATTCGTCCTCACACCACACAATCAAAATAGCCAAGATAACTAAACAGTGGTGGCCTGTGGCAGAAGCTGGCAGAGAACTCTGTGGGCTTCAGAGTCGGAAGGACCAGACTTGTACACTCTTCGGTTCTGTGTACTACGGGAGTTACATAACTTAAATCCTCAGTGTACTCATCTGTGAAATGGGAAAGTAATAGCTTCTACCTTATACAATTGCCATATAGAATAGATGCCTTTAGGATTAGATGAGATAATGCCTATAATGTGTTGGGCGTTTCTGTTTCCTGTAAGCACTGGATAAAAGGGGACTATAAGCCACTGTGATTACTTTTGACTTGTTGGCGAGATTCAAAACGCTCCCTACTTGCTCTCGAAAGTGCTTGTAACTCCCCCCTGCCTACTGTAGTATAACTGTTGTAGGTCCTATTCCTTTAGAGACCTAGTAAGTTAGCAACTTGCTAATTCTGATGAAGAAAAATATGACACATTAAGTTCCTACTTAGATATTTACATTAAAAAATTAGGAAACTTTTTTAGAGCACTTTAGGTTCTGTGTACATTTTTACATGTGAAGGTATTGGCATTTCTAAAGGTGGGTTATTGTCTAAGAGTATAAAATCTTTATCTTTAAAGGTGAGGCAAGGGAAAGTCTTCTAAAGTTAGTGTCCCTTTTAGCAAGGTGAACCCTTGTATGCTTCTGGCCAGCCGCCACTCTGCAGCTCTCCAGCATCTTTTTTTCCCCTAAGCTTTCACTATTTAATTGCACTATTTTTGTCATCTTGGCTCTGCTCTGACGCATAATTCATAATTCATCGTGTAGCTATTTCATTATGTAGTGCTGGTTTAAAACTACATGGGCGCTTTAAGAAATAAGATAACTGTGTGTTTAGCATTAATAAATAATACATTAAGAAGTAATTGTTTTTTTGGTGTGTATGTGAACCTGGAAATTGCTGTAGGTACGTAAAGTTTTCCTTTAGCTCTGGTGCTATCTCACCTTTAATTATGTAATAAATAATGCATTTCTTCCTGGTAACACTTTCAATTTTTTATATCGAACATGAGAAGGGAAAAAAATCACTTTCATTTTAGAGATTGTCTGTAGCCATCGTATCACGTAAAGACGTGAATAAAAGCCCAAATGTTCAAATCCTGTTTCTTCAACTTGGAGGAGTTTACCGATTTGTTGTAAATGATTAATATAGCAGATTGAGATTGGTCCATAGTTGTGCTTCTCAGTGAGAGCTGATCCACTTCTAGCTGATCTTTTCTTATCAATCTAGTAATGAAAACAACCCTGGAAGGAGAAGCATTTGTAGTGTTACTAGCTCAGCCCTTTGCTGTTGGGTGAAGCCCCAGAAATGGTGAGCTGGAAAAGGGAGGTCTTCATGTAGCCTTCCCTGCTTGTTCTAAGAAGCATTCAGGGCACTAGACGGGGCAGGGGATATTTGTGCCCTTTGCTTCTGATGTGCTCATGTAAATCACGAGTTGGAGACACACTTTCTGAGTGGTTCTTGTGAAAATTTGTCCAACCTTCTCCATTTCTATTTTAATTCAGAATCAGAAATGTTACGTGTTTCTCTCTGCCCTTTGGTGCTTATTTCTTTTTAAAGAATGTTGAATTTGGTCTGTGCCTCACTGCACATGTGGCCCATGAGCTACCTGTGCGTCTCTTCCTAGTGTAAAATGCCTGTGAGAAAGTCAAAGCACGCATAACTGCTTTAAAAAAAAATATTTTTTTTTTTAACATTTATTTATTTTTGGGAGACAGAGACAGCACGAGTGGGGGAGGGGCAGAGAGAGAAGGAGACACAGAACCTGAAGCAGGCTCCAGGCTCCGAGCTGTCAGCACAGAGCCTGACGCGGTGCTCGAACTCACAAACCGTGAGATCATGACCTGAGCCGAAGTCGGACACTTAACCGACTGAGCCACCCAAGCACCACCCCCCCCCCCAAAAAAAAAGTCTTTGAAAGAGGACTGAGTAAATGTGGATGCGAAAGTTAGAGGCTCGGCATTTTGAAAGTTCTAGCTTTTGTTCTTCTTCGATGTGATAGTTGAAAATGTTTGGGCGAAAAACAGGTCAACTGATTGGTATGCTTAACATTTATTCAACTCTGAGACTATGCCATTGAGGACTCTTTGCAAGTTGTGCAACCCTTGATTCCTGGGCTGTGTTTCTGACTCCTCACCTGCACTGGACAAGAGTCACTGTCAGAATGATGTATTTGATGCTTTTAAAACACAGACATTCTTCAAAGGACTCTGTTTCTGTTCTTAGATCACCTCACAATTGTGTCGTTTCCTTTTCCGCAGAATTTACATGTCTACATTTGGGGCAGGTTTATTCATTCATGCATTAGTGCATTCATTCGTCAGATACTTATTAAATATCTTCTGAGTGTGCCAGACATAATCCTAGAGGCGGGGGGATGCAAGGATTATAAGATTCGGTGTCTGTTTTTGGAAGGCTTTTAGTCTTGTCCCAAAGACTGTCTTGCCAAATCACTGATCGTCATGCAATAGGAAAATTCCTGAGAGAGGTGTATACAAAGTGATAGGGCAATAAAGAGAAGGATGTGACTACGCCTGGGAGCCTCAGACAAGCTGTTGGTTATCCTAAAGTTACATTAATTTCAAACTTACCCTTTCTTAGCAGAAATTCTGCCTTCATCGAAAAGAATTTTGCTCCTTCTCCTGGGATTTCACTACAGGTTTGAAACTCAAGAAATGGAGATATCTCTAGTATTTGAAACTTAAAAATGGTGTATTTCTTCATCAAAAATTGTGTCCACTGAGTTAGAATTAATCAGTATTCTGTGGGGTTCAGTTTATTCCCTCAGGCCATATGAAAAATGTTAAATACACTCTCCTTCTACCCCTGGAATATAAATCAGTTCCATGAGGACTTACTACGTTATACTTAAGTTCTAGTTGTTTTTGTCTGCTTTGTTGTGCTGTGTCCCTAGCCCCTATACCTGTGTCTAGCGCATAGTAGGTCCTCAGTAAATACTTGCTGAATGAATCAAATGTTGTTTCCTGAGGGGAGCCATACGCAGTGAACATGCTTCCTCTAGAGGAACTAGACTCTGAAATATAAGCATCCCAGGTGGGTAAGAGCTGATTGCGTTAGAAGGTAAACTCCTGGAGGCCCCAGAGTGGTAGCATCTATGTTTCTATCCATAGAAGCTCATCACTCATTGTTCGACTTCCTGTACTTGCACAAATAGAGGAAATCTGCTTCTTGTTCTACTCCAGCGAGGATGGCTGGGCTTTTTATTCTCCCTCTTGAGAACTTGTGTTAAAATTTTTGTGTTTTTCCTTTGTCTACAGCAAAGCCAGGACTCTATTTGAAAAAAATGCTGCCCCAATTTTACACTTATCTGGCATGGATGTGACTGTCGTTAAGGTAAGAACGCTCCAGAGTGTTGATTTTATCTGAGCTACTGCTTCTTACCTTCTTCTCTTGACTCCATAGCAGATATCACTTAACACACAAGAAGCTGGGAACAGAGGAATCAATGTTGTGTCTTTGTTCTGATCGTTAATAAAAGTGGTTTTATTTTTATTTTTTTCAAAGCAATGCCAGCTTTTCATTTTCAGAGTAAGATTAGATGGAAGCATGAACTTGATTCCTTTCATCTGCAAGATAGGACGCGGAATTACTGTCTCTTAGAAGATGAAAGTAGTAATAGCTGTAAGAATTCTTTTCCTGAAAATAAAAAAATTTCCACTTTGAGTAATTAATTACTTGGTAGTGCCACAGACAGGTAAACATTTTCTCTCTGGTGAGGAATTTTAAGTGGTAAAGCTGTAGAATTTGTGACATTTGGCTAAGACAAGGGGGCAAAAGTAAGAAGAATTGTGCTATAGAGAAGATGCTCCAAGACTCCACTCAAAGCCCCAAAACTTTGAAGCGATATGTATATGGTATGTAC
The DNA here is from genome assembly GCF_023721935.1 of Panthera uncia. NCBI lineage: Eukaryota > Metazoa > Chordata > Mammalia > Carnivora > Felidae > Panthera > Panthera uncia. The sequence continues at coordinate 150,275,394 of NC_064816.1, forward strand.
TGAGGCGTGTGCATTTGGTGAAAATCACTCTTCTCATGTTTGTAAGTCTGTGGTTTATTTTTAATATTACACACTTTCATGAAATCAGAGATTAAAAGGTAATTGAATCCAATTTACCGTGACGTGTTGACCTATCATGTCCAGCTGGTCCGAGATGTGGTCTTCAGTTGTCCACCTCCAGGGACGGGAGAAGGGGGAAGAGAGCTAATGTTCATCTGAGTGCTTGTAATGCACGTTTCAGGCTCCACGTATGAGAGATCCTAGAATTGTTATGTAGGACTGACATTTCTTCCTTGAATGTTCGATTGAACTCAAAACCATCTGGACCTGGAGCTTTCTCTGAGGGGAGATTGTTTTGTATGGTTCTAGAAGTAGTCAGGTTCTATTCTTGAATTAATTTTGGTAAGGCACGATTTTCAAGCAGTTTGTTCATTGCATTGAAGTTTTCAAATTAATTGATATCAAGTTGTTCATAATTTCCTCCTTTTGACTTTAAGTTTCTGTAATACTTGTAGTATCTCATTTTAATTCTTCATATTGTTTATATGTGCCCCCGCTTTTTCTCTCATTAGTCTTGTGAGAGATATGTCAATTTAATCCTTGCCAAGAATCAGTTTTTGGCATGTTGATCCTCTCGTTTATGTTTGTTTCATTAATTTCTAGTCTGTCTTTATTGTTTCCTTTATTCTACTTCCTTCGGGTTTTTCCCGCTGTTCTGTTCTGACATTTTAACTTGGATGTTTATTTATGTTTTACCATTTTTCATTGTATTTATTTCAAGCTATAAATTTTGCTTTACTTCTTCAACTGCATCTTCTAAGTTATGACATATAATATTTTCATTAACATTCATTAAAAAATATTTTCTAATTTCCATCATGATTTTTGTTTGGCCAGTGAGTTCTTTAGATCCGTTTTTAAATTTCCAAATATAAAGTTTTTCTAGTTATCTTTTTTCCTAGTTAGCATTTTGTTAATGATTTCTTGTTTGATTGCATTATGGGTCAGTGAATGTAGTCTATACAATTCCAGCATTTGGAAGTTTATCGAGTCTTGTTTTGTGGCCTAGCGTGTGTTTTGTTTTCATAAATGTTCCCCGTATGCATTAAAGAGTATCACTCATCGGGTACCATGTTCTGCTTGTGCCCAATGAGTTAAGTCTGTTCGTTGTGTGGTTCTAGTCTTCTGTGTCCTTACTGAGTTTTTTCCTTCTGCTTTAACTATAGAGAGAGGGGTATTAGAACGCTCCCACCGTTAGTGCAAATTTTTCTATTTCTCTATGTAGTTTTGCTCATTTTTGGTTTTTATATTTTGAGATATATATATATATATATATATATATATATATATATATTTATATATTTGATAGATTTGATAGATTGCTCTCCCGTTTCAAGTCACCTCATTTGTCTTGCACTTTGACCCTGTCGAGAGCAATTCTCTTTAGCCCCAGTACTACCTCTGCCACAGTCTGTCTTCTTTAGTATTAGTGACTCTAGCTTGCTTTGGTTGGTTTTTGCTTGGTGTAATATTTTTTTATCCCTTTACTTTCAGCCTTTTTGTATCTTTATATTTTAGATGTACTGCTGGTAAAGGCTTGAAAACAGGGTATTTTAAGGATCCACCTTTTTTTTTTTTTTTTTTTTTTTGGTCTTTTTACTGGACCATTGAATCCATTAACATTTATTATAATTACTGCCATATTTCTTTCTACACTAGATATCTACTGCTACATAAGAAACACCTTGACAACTGCTTCTCTGCTTCTGATTCTGTTGGTCAGTGGTCTGTTCAGAGCTGCCCTTGTGCTGGTCTCACTGGGCTCGCCCATGGCCTGGCTGAGGAGGGATGGCCTAAGATGGCCTGACTCATGTATCTGTCGGTCAGTTCTGCTGCTGTCTGGCTCATGTGGTCCCCAGCACACATCTTCACCTGGCAGCTGGGTTCTCTGAAGTAAATTACAGACATCATGTCATTTTAATCCCTAGATTCTTCAGTATGCACTTAAAAAAAAAAAAAAAATCAGACTACCTTTCTTTGTAACTGCGGTGTCCTTATTATACCCAGCACAAGTAACAGTTCTCTAATATCATGTCATGCTAGCTAGTGTCTTGATTCACTTTTCTTTATTTAATATCATTAGGCCACTTTTTTTTTTATCCTTCCTTTGTTGGTGCATTTGGAATTTTCATCTTCAAGTATGTTATCCTTATAAATGTAATCTTTTAAATAACTGTCTATTAAATCTGTCAAAAATTTTTTGAATTTTGGTGCATTCATGTACATATTCATATTTATTAATTTTTTTGCAAGTATTTATTGACTGTCTACTGTGAGCTAAGTCCTGTTCTAGGTATTGGGGATACAGGCTGAACAAAATAAATTTTCCATGTCTGTCCCCAAAGAGCTTCAAAGTGGGAGAGGGAAGGATCAGATAGGAAACACACAAACATACGGTTTGTCGGATGGTGATGAGTGCCAAGAAGAAATATCAAGTAGAGTAAGGACCGGCAGGAATAGGGGTGTCATTTACATATTCAGTAAATTAACTTTTGCCTCTATTGTTCATAGTGTTGTATAGAGAAAGGCTCAAGGGAGAGTCCTAAAGAAATGTCACTGGGAATCTACCTACAATTTGATGTCACTCCACTGAGCTGCTCCCTTGGAGCACAGATCTTCAGTTGGTAGCTAACTAACCTGCTTAAATTCTAGTGTATTGTTCCCACATTTCTCTATTTTGTCCCCGAGGACCTCATCACATAGCTTGCCAGGTGCCTTGCTAAAGAGCAGATACAATGTCTGTCTAGTTTCCCATATCTACTGATCTAGTAATGTCAAGGAAGATGAGGATAGTCCAAAATGCCTCGTTCTTAGCGAACCCATACTGATTCCTGACGATCGCCTATTTTGGGATACTCACAACCCATCCTCTTAATCAGGATTGACATACATTCTTTTTAAAAAAAATTAACTATTTGCAAACGTGTGTTTAACAATAAAGCCAGCCATTTCATTTTTAGAATAAAAGTGGGATAATTCATCATAAGATTAATGGTGTTAGTTCAGGGGCTTCTTTTTTCCTCTGTGTTAACTGTGCTCAGGTACTTTGCCTATTAGTGTGTCTTGTACAGTGTCAATAGGAAGGGCTGTTTCCTATTTTAGTATTAGTTGCATTATGTGTTTTAAAATTTAATGTTTGGTTTTAGAGGTAGTGGCTTATTGAAGTCTGCATACGTATCTGAGGAAATACTTTCAGTAAAAATGGTGAGGTTTAGGTACTGTGTCGTAACTACTCTGAATCATACCTGTACATCTTTAACGTGTAGTCATAGCAAAACCTAACCTTTCATTTAAGTACAGTATAAGTTATGAACAGTTACCTTGCTAGTTTAGTAATTTTATACACTGCTTTACAACAGTACTAAGGGGAAGTTATTATTACCCCATCCCCCAACACACATAATCTCATTGATAAGGAAATTAACCTCCTGAGAGTTTAAGGCCTCTCAGCTAAAAAGTAGCAAGCAGGGTTGGCCTTTAATCTGGGTTTCTTGGGCTCCCAAATCTGTGCTCTTTTCATTACATCTGTTACTCTGTATTTGCATATACACATGACTTCCTGCTTTCAGATGAAAGGCACCCGGTAAATAGTGTAATTGAATCTGCACTGGACTGGAAATGAGTCCTTTGACTAGCTAACTGTATAATTGGAGACAGATCACTGGGTTTGAGTTTTATATATATGTATATATGTGTGTATATATATATATATAAACATATATAAATTTATATAATATATATATATAAATACATATTTCAACATTTTTTTAAAGTGTTTATTTCTGAGAGAGAGTACAACTGGGGGAGGGGCAGAGAGAGGGGGAGACACAGAATCTGAAACAGGCTCCAGGCTCTGTGCTGACATCTGACAGCAGGGCTCGAACTCACGAACCGCGAGATCATGACCTGAGCCGAAGTTTGATGCTGAACCGACTGAGCCACCCAGGCGCCCCGAGTTTTATATTGTTAAGAAGCTTAAAGATGGTTTCTGAGGTCCCTTCCAGCTCTAAACAGTACAAAAGTATATATACAATTGCTTTGATAGCTGCTTAGTTTTTCATGCCTATCAATTATGCAGACTTTGAGGAAAGACTTGTGTAAAACTTTAAAGAAAATATCTCAGATGTTTACATCTTTGATCTTATGGCCCTAGGATGATAAATTTACCAAAGTCTTCTTTTGTATTTCAGACTGATTATGAGGGCCAAGCCAAGAAACTCCTGGAACTGTTGGAAAACACAGATGTGATCATTGTTGCAGGGGGAGATGGGACACTGCAGGAGGTATGGCTGTTGTTCTGTTTGAAACCATTTTGAAGGTGAGAAAAATGGAAACTAGATGGTTGAGCAATGGCATAAAGTGGTTACAACTTAAGGAAATGATTTATTTTTAGTTTATTTTTTTAGGATTGTTACTCTCTGACACAGGCATAGCATTACGTTTTCCTCATGTGCTTTTATTTCATTGCTTCGTATAAACTTTATACCCAGCATATAGAAGGATTTTTGTTTTATCAAATTGAAGTTGGATAAAAATGAATACAGAGAAGAAATGGTGTTGAGTACAATAAGATTTTTATACGTTAGAGACTCTGATGGAGAAGCCCTGTTGGTTAGGGAGTTAGGGAATCAGTTTTAATTATGAAGAATTTTATTCTTCTGAAATAAACTTAAAGATCCCCTTTTGACCAAAATGCATTTGCCTGTCCTCACATCATTTCCATCACATGGAATGTTATCTCCTAATAGTACAGTTACAGGCCGGCGTCTATATATTTAGGTGTATGTATCTGCCTCTCTTTTAAAACTTCATGTCCTTAATGCTTACTTTGGTCCAATGAGGACAGGAAGTATGTTGCCCTAGAAGTGCTCTTCTTTTGGAGGGCAGCAGCCTGAAACCTTCATTATGTATTGGAAACCCCTGAAGAGCCAGGTCAGGTGCCCCTCCTCCGGCTCAGTGTTTCCATCCTATGGGCCATAATTCACATTTGTGCCTCATTTCTGATTGCCTTTTGCCTCCATTTGGTGGTTTCCTCAGTGTTGAGGGATCCGGAGCTAACAGCAGACAGAGCAGTGTCCTATGTTTGACTTAGCAATTATGTGAGCCTTAGTAAGCTTCTTTTAGAAAGGCTGTGCTAATGATCTTGTAATTGTTTTTATGGCTTTTTAATGAAGTGTGAAGAATACTGGTAGCATGCCAACAAAGAAGGAAGTAGACCTCACGACAGCCCCCTTTAATCCTGAAATTCAGTGAGGCAGGAGGTGAAGGGGGAAGATTGGCATCAGCCTTTACTTCACAAAACGTTTTTAAGAAATATACCAAATCGCGTATCTGGGATCATCACAGTCATATAAAAATAGGCACTGAATATGCCAAAACGTAAAAAACTGATTAATGATGGTTGTTCTGCATGGTAGGACTTTGAGAAAGAATTTTCTTCTTCGGGTATCTTTCACCACTTTTACAAGACCTGTGCATTATATTTTAAAAATAAAACATGTACAAATTCAAATTAAAAATACCTTTTAAAAGCGGGGCCGCTCTTCCCCTTGTCTTCATTTTCATCAGTAAGAAACATTTATTGAGCAGAGACTTTCCCGCGTGTAGCAAAGAGTTAGTTTTTTCCTGTATGTGCACTTATAGTACAACCTCAGCTCTTCCGTATGATTGATGGGTGCCTCACACTTGTATCCATTTTATAGAACTTAAAACAATTTTGCTAATATGATGTGGAGGTTTTGTAATTATTTTGTCTTAGCCTCTATTGGACTATTGATTTTAGGTCAAGAATAAAATCTAATTTAGCTCTGATCCCTTTGCAGAATACTGTGGTTGAAGAGCTAGTACATCTTTTCACATAGTTTCTAGGAAGAAAATAGGAACAAGTTTGTGATCCATGAAAATTGAGTCTGATTCTTGTATGATAAGGGGAATACACGTTGTTTATAATAATTTTTTTTTTTTACATTTGTAGGTTATTACTGGAGTTCTTCAAAGAGCAGATGAGGTGAGCTTTAAAGAAAGAGCAATTGCATTTTAACTTCTGCATTTCTGTTCTTTTTCTCTTCTTTTACCTTTTTCTTTTTTTTTTTTTTTTTTTTACCATTTTATATGTTAAGGTGCTTCCTTGGGTTTTAGTAAATACTGCTGCCTGTGTCCTAGAACACTTTTATTATTAATCTGTGGCAGACTTCTCTGCTGTAGTATTCCAGAGTACCCAACAGCTTTTTACTGTAAAAGCTATTGTTTGGAATATAAAATTTTCCCATGGAAACTCTTGTTCACAGAATTCCTTCATAAATGAATGAATGGTGGTATATCCATATACTGGAAGCCATGGAGCAGTAAGAATGAATGAATTAGATCTATAAGTATTTATAGATCTTTCTCTCTATGTATGTATGTATACACATATATATTTATGTGTACATATAAAATTTTTAAAATATTGAATGAAAAAGGCAGGTTGGCAAAGTATGTTAGGCATTACTACTAGGTTTTGGAATTCAGAAAACAATACTGTATACTATCGATGAATGCCTAAATATGTTGTAAAAGAATAACAATGTGGCTGGAAAGGAATCCCATCAACGGCAGGATAATGGTTGCCTCTCAGAAGGGAGAGAGGGAAACGGATGAAGGACTTCTCCTTGAATGTGCTTATTCTCTTTGCCTTCTTTATACTGGAGGTTGTTTATAAAGCCTTGTCATTAGTTACTCTACAAAGGTTAGATATTTTTAGTTGAATTTTATCCACAATTTTTTCAAATAATACTGTGACAACATAATACAATTTCTGTCACAATAGCACATTTATCTAATATCTTTAAGACCCTCATTTTTGTAACCAAATTTCTTTGAACCAATTGTCGTTAATGAGTACCCAAATATTTCTTCCAGATTCAGAGTCCTGTTTTTAAGGGCTTTCTCATTCTAGAAACTGCTCACTTAATGTTACCCGATTGCTGGTCTAGGGAAGGGAGAGACAGGGTAGTGGACTTAGGGTCAGTTACTTTGTCATAGTGGACGCGTCTGTGTCTCTGTTCAGCCTGACTTTTTTTGACCATAACCATAAAACTTTTCTTTTTTTCCCCTAGGCTTCCTTCAGTAAAATCCCCATTGGATTTATCCCACTGGGACAGACCAGTAGTTTGAGTCATACTCTCTTTGCCGAAAGTGGAAACAAAGTCCAGTAGGTTGTCAATGTGGGGCGGTAGCATTTGTGGGGGACTGAGCCTGGGAATGGACAGTTCACATGTGGGTGATATGAATTTTTTGGTTTTGTTTCTAGCTTTGATAGCCTGAAACCTCAAATCATTAAGCGCAAGACCTAGATCAAATTTCAACCTTTCTGTTCACTGGGAAGTTTACTTTTTTGGGTTCTGGGACCCTGGTGATCTGATATCAAGTGCCCAGGTCAGGTGTAGAGATGAATATTGATGTCCTTTTGTCAGTTTTGAAGATTGCATGCCTGACCCAAACTGTCTTTATGCCTTTATGTTGTAAGATTGTCTAGTGAAGACAGGTTTGCATTGATCATTTGTTTGCTTTAAAAATGCATGATCACAAACAGCATGTCCCTTGTGAAAACTGAACTGGTAGCCGTGGCTTCTTTATGCTGATAATATAAGTAGCTAGAATAGCTAAGTAATAGTGGCATCCTTTGGGAAATGCCTAAAGTGGAAGGCATTGTGGATAAAGCAGCTGGGGAAGCAACATCGAAATGAAATTGCTGTGAATCTGTCTTCAGGAGTCAGGCAGATTGTTGTTGTTGTTGTTCTTTTCTCTCAAAAGCCTTATGTAAACAAAGCTGTAGTCCTTCGAGAAGATGGAAATCTTGAATAGGAGTCCTGGCTTTGAACAGTGACAAATAGTATAACTGAGAAAATCCTTTGCAGGCTCTCGTTGTCAGTTGCTTGATCTTTAATGTCAGCTTTGTGACACAGTTAGGGGAGATCAATAAATAAATACTTGTTGAATGTGTTAACTAAAATCTTCTCGTGATATTTCTGGTTATATAAGGTTCTAGAATCATAACAATAATAGTATTCAGGTGATTTACTGTTTGGGTTTTTTTTTTTTTTTTTTTTTCTTTCTGCTTTTGGGATTTTGATTAAATTGGTTTCTGTGGATTTATTTTTGCTGTTACAATTTTAGGAGTTATTTTATATCTTTTTACCAATTCTCTCTCTCCTCTCTCTGTGTATATATATCTACACACACACACACACACACACACACACACACACACACACACACACATATACACACATACACATATGTATACACCTACATATATATTATAAAAGTCTTGGTCCGTATGTCAAACACGAGGCATAAACATAGACATATATCAGGCCTTCATCTAACGTCTCTTGCTTCAATCCTTAATCTGTGTGGGATGTCCAGTTCTTCATTAGTCATCCTAAAGCCTGACATGGCATTGCAGTTTGCCAGACTTGTTATTCCCAATTTAGAATTTCTGAGGAGCAGTAGATATAACAAAAAGTGAATTATTCAAACATTTTTGTTTATCTGAGATAAATTCTATGTGGTTTGGGCCTTGGCTACTTTAGAGAGTTAGTCTTTCGTTCTGTGTCAATACAGATTATTTGAATTGCTTAGCCATTATCCCAAATATGTCAGTGATCCAGAGGGAGACCATGTTCCTTGGAGAACACCTTGCCTACCCAAAAAGCCAGCTTATGCGCGTCGTAGCTGCCCTCAAGGTCTTAGTTTGTTGAAGGTCTTCAGTTTTTTGGGAGCTGATTTTCCCTGTGGTTAAACTAATGTTGTTGCTGCTTCTATTTATAATTTAAAGATTTATAAAACTTAATTTATAAGCATGCCCAAGGGCTCTTAGGTAATTAAGTAAATTTGCCCTGGGTTTGGAATTTTGTAGACCTCTCAACAGGGCAGATGCCTAAGGCCATTTAAGAGAACAAGGCTTTGTTTTTTGCACTGCTCTCAAGATGTGTTGTACCACGATTACTACAGGAGAAAAAAGAGTCTTGCCTCTGGAATGTTGCAGGTAAATAATCCTAAAAAATAGCTGTTCCATGCTACAGTGCTGCTTTATTTAGAACTTTCCATTACTGCCAGAGAATGATAAATTTGGAGTTGTGTCTTAGCTGTTCTCTGCCACATAATTTTTGGGGAAAAAAATAATATTAAAAGGCTTTTTCATGGGGCACCTGGGTGGTCAGTTGGTTAAATATCTGACTTTAAAAATTTTTTTTTTTTTAACATTTATTTATTTTTGAGACAGAGACAGAGCATGAACAGGGGAGGGGCAGAGAGAGAGGGAGACACAGAATCTGAAACAGGCTCCAGGCTCTGAGCTGTCAGCACAGAGCCCGACGCGGGGCTCGAACTCACGGACCGTGAGATCATGACCTGAGCCGAAGTCGGACGCTGAACCGACCGAGCCACCCAGACGCCCCAAATATCTGACTTTTGATCTCAGCTCAAGTCTTGATCTCATGGTCATGTGTTCAAGCCCTGCACTGGGCTCTGCTGGGTGTGGAGCCTACTTTAAAAAAAAAAAAAAAGGATTTTTTCAGCCACGACATTGTATTTTAAGGTCAGTCTCTCAAAAGCTCTTCCTAAACCCCTCAATGTGCTAGGTGTTACTCAGAGCAAGTCCAGAGCTTTTGGATCCTTTCTAAGAGCTTCCTTCAGAATTAATATATTTATAGGATCTAAACCTGTGATCATGCTGCTTGCTTTCTCCTAAATTGAACCTCATTTTCTAAACTGCTGCCTACGTCCTGGATAGCATCTGTACTGGAGGGGGAAAAATGGGGTAAAGACGTGTCGATAGAGGAATACGGAAAAGTAAAGTAGGCCATCTTTTCACTTTGATTTTCCTTACTGGGGAACCCAGAATGTACTCTAAGTGAGTTAATGTGTATATTTTGGGGAAAGTGTCTTAAACTGTATGTAACTTTGCTAGAAGCGCCGATTCAGGTGGATGTGATTCCTGACTTAGCTGTTTACATTTTAAGTCTGATCACACTGATGAGGAGGCCTCTAAGTCATGGGCTTGCCCTTTGGGAACCATAGGTACTCCTTTGGTACGTTCACAGTAATCTCAGAAGGTGAGAGAGTGCACCCTTGGAGTTAGACCTAGTTGAACCTTGTTTTGCCACCAGCTTGCTCTGTCATCTTGAGAATATGATTAAATCTCCCTCTTGAGTCAGTTTCTTTACCTGCATTTATCAGATGCCCAACAATAGAACCTCAGAAGATTAACGAGTTAAAATAAGGACTTGTTAGGTAAACAAGCAATTATGCTTGGTAAACCATGGGATAAGACTTTATGCATATTTATTGATGATTTAGGATGGAAAATAGTAAATAAGAAATAGGATGACTGTACAATTAATGAGTTTAGATTCTATAATTAAAACAACATAAATCAAAAAAGACAACCCTCTATTCTCTTGCTGTTTCACCTAAGGAAAAACATTTATTGTTATTAGAAAAAAATTTTTTAATGTTTATATATTTTTGAGAGAGAGAAACAGAGTGAAAGCTGGGGAGAGGCAGGGAAAGAAGGAGACACAGAATCTGAAGCAGGCTCCAGGCTCTGAGCTGTCATCACAGAGCCCGACACAGGGCCTGAACTCTCAAACTGTGAAATCATGACCTGAGCCGAAGTAGGCCACTTAACTGACTGAGCCACGCACCCCAGGAAAAGCATTTATTTTTAAAGGAAAGAACATTTTACTATGGAAAGGATTTTTTTCCTACCAGTGGGGTACAGAGCAGAACGGATTAGGAGGAGCCATATTAGGAGAGAAACGACACTTTTTTGAACAGAGATTATAGTAATTTCTAAATGTCTCCTTTTTTATAGTTGTACTTAAAGGCTAGACACACTAAATCTTTTACTTTATTAGTAATTACTGTGTTTTCTAAAATATAACAATAAAGGTAATAGAATACTAACATTGCTGAGCCTTTACAAAAAAACATGAAACACTTAAGGATAAATCCAACAAAATATGTGTAAGATGTATATGCTGAAAACTACAAAACCTTGAAGAGAGAAATCAAGAAAACATAAATAAATGGAGAGACCTGTGTTCATGGACTTCAAGACTAATATTTTGATGTTTGTTTTCCAAATTGATCTCTTTTTCAAGATTTTTTATAGAAATGGACTTGTAGATCCTAAAATTTATATGGAAAAATAAAGGAACTAGAATACCCAGAATAACTTTGAAAAAGAATAACTAAGTTTGAGGACTTACCCTATCTGATTCTAAGACTAACTCTGTAACAGACAGTCCAAGACTAACTCTTTCAACAGTTGGTGCTGAAACAGCTAACCACATGCAAGAAAATGAATCATAACACATACTTCATAGTACATATAAAAATTAACATGAAATCGATCATAGGCTTATATGTAAAGCCTAAAACTGTAACATTTCTAGAGGAAAATCTTTGTGATCTTGGTTAGGCAATGATTTCTTAGGACACAAAAAGCAGAAACCTTTAAAAAAAGATAAATTGGGCTTCAGTAAAATTTAAAACATCTGTCCCTTGAAAATAATTGTTAAGAAAATGAAAAATCAAGCCACAGATTGGGAAAAAAATTTTGCAAGATACATATCTGGCAAAGGACCAGTATCCAGAGTATACAAATAACTCTCACAATTCACTAATAAGAAAACAAACTCCCTTGTAGAAAGAAGGGCAAACCATTTGAACAGACACTTCACCAAAGACATAGATGGCATTTGTCATTAGAGAAGTGCAAGTTAAATCCACTTTGAGACGCATCTATTAGAATGGCTTAAACAAGCCAAACAGAAACCTGACATCATCAAGTGCTGACATATACATGAGGCAACTGAAACTCTCATATTTCTGATGGAAATGCCAAGTGGTATAGCTACTATGGAAAACAGTCTGGCAGTTGCTTATAAAATTAAACCTGTGAGCCATAATTATAGGTGTTTACCCAAAAGAAATGAAGACATCTGTCAATACGAAAACCTGTAGAGGAATGTTTATGGTAGCTTCATTGGTAACTGCCAAAAACTGGGAACGGTGCCAGCGTCCATCAATTGGTGAATGGATAAACTGTGTACTTCCATACAACGGAATGCAACTCTGCAATAAAAGGAAATAGTCTTTAAATTCATCCAACAGCATGAGCCTCATACTCGTGCTAGGAGTTTTAAAAAGCTAGTGAAAAGGCTTCACACTTCTTATTTCAATTTGTAGGACATTCTGGAAAATAGAAAGCAGCCAGTAGTTGCCAGAAGCAGATGGTGGGGTGAGTGGGTTGGCCACAAAGGGCCATGAAAGAACTTTCTGAGATGCTGTAAATGTTCTGTATCTTGGTCATGGTGATGATTACATGACTGAAGGCATTTGTCAAAATTTGTAGAACAGTATAACTAAAAGCATGAAATTTGCTGTGTATAAATTATATCTCAATAAATCTAACTTCAAAAAAGAAGTTAAAATATTAAACTAATTCTTTTAAGCTTAGATAATTCTACTTGTGTGAATAAGTGCTTGGGTGAAAGTGTTAGTCGCTTCTCAGTTTGGTTGACATTGACCTGGACCTTCCTTGGCTCCTCTTTCTCATTGTTCTTTGTGATTATCTATTGACCCTTGTACCCCACCCTTGCAGTTCATTCATTTGGGACAATTTGAGTATCAGGCTAATAACTGTAATGTATTGAAACATATCAAATATATTTAAAGCTATGCATTCATAATGATACTAGGAAATAAAAATGAAAAAGTTACTGGTCCTTCTTAGAGGATACTAAGGATATCAACTTATTTTGAAAATTGGTGAAGTTAACAAAAAAAGCGTTTATCGATTTTTCTCACATGACCTCAATTTTATGGTACCAAATTTTGGATGAGGGAAAGTTTCTCTTTGTGGACCAGATAATAAATAAGAAGGAATAACAGAATTAAAAGGTCACCATTTTGCAACTCTCTGTTAACTAGTAAATCTAGCCATTGATTGTCAATGGTTGCTACTATCACACAAAAAAGAGGCAAACAGATTTCATGTACTTACTGATACAGGTACACACCACTAACTCTGGAGTATTTTTGCCAAAAACTCCATGCTCAGTCAGATTTTTAGGAAATGCAGGGAATTGGGACACGTGTTAATATCATGGGAATGCAAGCAGTAAAATCCAGATCCTCAGCAACACAGTAAGACAACCCATTTCTTTAATGAGTAGGGAAAAGGAGAGAGACTCCGTAGATTTGAAAAGACTTGACATATAAGCCAATTGCAATGTATCGATCTTACCTATTAGGTCCAGATTTGAACAAAGAAGCTGAAAAGAATATGAGTTAATTGGGGAAATTTTGACATTGACTAAATGTTGTTGATATAAAGGAATTATTTGAGTGTTTTAGAAATAATGGCAATTTATGTTTTTTTTAAAGAACCTTTTTATCTTTTAGAGATATATAAAGAAATATCTATGGATAAAGTGTTAAGATATCTGGGATTTGCTCTGATACAGATGGGGAGAAGTGGGTGGGAGGTGTATAAGGAAATAAGATCGGCTGTGCATTGATAATTGTTGAGGCTGGATGAGGAATACACAGGAATCATGATACTATTCTCTGTACTTTTTTTATATGCTTGGAATTTTATAGAATAAAATCATCCATCTAATATTGATTGCCTAGTATGCACCATGCACTAGGCTAGGTGTTAGGTTTTATATTGGTCAATAAGGGATGTAAATTATCACCAACCTTGTGGAACTTTTAGTCTCCAGGTGGAGGCAGATGATAAAGATGTAAATAAAAAATAGGTATTATAAATAGTGATCTGCTGTGAAGGAAAATGAACACAGTTCAGTGATAGAGAATTATAGGGAAGAGCCTAGAGGCTGCTTAGGGGAAGTGGTGACATATCAGCCAAGATCTGAAGGGTGAGACTAGTGAGCCATGCAGAGGGACAGCGGGTAAGTGACAGGAGGGGTGGACAGGCCAGGCTAGGAAAGTATTCAATGTGGGTTTGCTTGTTCTTTCTGCTGCAAGAGAAAATATCTTATTGTCTGGCCACTTGTTGATTTAATATTTCTTTTGCTGACTGTCTTTTGTATCCTAATGTGTGTCTGACCTGGGATCTAATTAGAGTATGAACCTAGAACTACTTTCAAGCCTGGCATAGTTTCACATGTCCTGAACGGTTGCTGATAGTACAAGCTTTTTTTTTTTTACCTGTAGACTTTTCAACTGACAGTCAGAATGTAGATAGGGACAGTCTCGTGTCCTTGAACAAAAGAATCAGCAATTAAAATTACATCCTTGTAATCCTGGAAAGTCAGAGGAATAGGTCTTGGGTTCTGGATTATATTTTGCTTAGATAACTCAAACCTGTCCTTTAGTTACCCTTTGGGTTAATAGAGTAAAAAGAAATAATTTTTTTCAAGTGCTTGAGTTTCTTAGAATGAGTGAAAGATGCTGTTAATATTAACTATCAGATTTTCCAGTGATAGGAGTCAGACACATAGTAGAGAGTCAAATGTGAAATAAACAAATGACTGGCACTTTGTACAAACTTCTCTTGGCCAAAGCCTTCTCTTTTGAGTCTGTATCAGAGCCTTTCACTATGTTTGTATCAGTAATTCTTTTATATTCACTTGTTCTGCTATCTTGGAGTATTTTGAAGGAATTTCTTTTCCCTGAACCTGTTAGTACTCTGGACAGGAGAGAGTGAGTGAGTGAGTGAGTGAGTGAGTGTGTGTGTGTGTGTGTGTGATGGGGGAAGTGCTGCTTGTTTTCCGCACGTGATCGTTTCCTCCCTTTGTCTTTTAGACATATTACAGATGCTACACTTGCCATTGTGAAAGGAGAGACCATTCCACTCGATGTCTTGCAGATCAAGGTAAAGTCTGTTTTTCCCAGAGTTTGAAAAATTAACAAAGTAGTGCACACATACATTTTAAAGAAATGAGCTGTAGCAGTTCAAATGAGGTTACAATGAAAACAATATTGCTTCCGTCCCAGGCATAACTCCCACAGAAAAATAACTTTACCTGTTTATTCTAGTTGTTATCACTAGTTAACATGCTCATGATACTCCTTTTTAAAATTGTGGTAAAAAACCCACAAAAGAAAAGTTACCGTCATAACCTTTTTTACGTGTACACTTGATCATTAGTGTTCAGTGTATAACATTGCCTTTGACTTACCGGTATCAGACTTTCTCTCTTGACCTCTCCGTACCCTGTAAGAATTCCTCTATATCTCCTCTCAGTATAGTTGTTTCTCTTTGTACTTCCTCCACTGATTACCTTTGGACCATATAATTTCTCTATCTCATGTGGTGGTTTGGAATATTAGAAGAGCTAATTATACAAAGCATTGAGGACAGTGACTGGTTTCATCTGAACCTGTTTGCATGGTGGCCATCCCTTAGGCTTTGCTAAAGGTGAAATCTTTCTCATGTCACATCCGTCCTTTGGAATTCAGGTTACTTCGATGTCTTGCAGCCTCTGCTCTCTCTCTGATGAGCTCAAGAAAAAATGATAGTTTGTAAATTATCTGGCTTTTTTTTTTAGGGTGGAAACAATGTTCCACCCTAATGTTCGGTGGGAGCAGGACTTCCCATTTTTCTGTTGGGTTGTCTAACATTTTATTGATTTGTAGATGAACTTGTGAATTTAAAAAAAAAAAAAAAACTTCTGCTGGCTTTGCACACTCAAAGGGCTTAGAAGCAGTGACACTAAACAACAAAGAATGTACCTGGCCTTCAGATTTTGGTCTCTAAATAGTGTTCCATAATAAACATGACCAGGGCTCTGTGAAAAGATGGCTTCCAGAGGCAAGGCAAGAACAAAGCAAAGAGTTACTCAGAAACTGATGGAGACAACAGGAAAAGAAATAGGAGGCTAGTCTGATGGTATCCTCCTGGCCAGTTTTGGGATAGTTTGAACATCAAAAAGAATAATAATGCTGATGGATTATAATGCAATAAGTAAAAATGAAGAATCTATAAGCCTACAGTTTAATATTAGAGAATTTCCAGCTTGTAAACGTAGAAGACATGATAGTTATTATTTTGCAATCACTAATGAAATAATTGATTCAAGTAGAGATCATTAGTGGATGCTCAAACCGCTGGATAAAAGGGTTGTTGGGGAACATACATCAACACAGTCTTAAAGCATCACAGCCTACTTAATGATTACAGAGGGAAAAGTGTACCTTTACAGTAGAGAGATCTAGCATATACCACCTAGTGATCAAACTTAGCATCATCAGTTATGGGACAGATGGGCATTATCTGCCTTCTGATGTGATCTATCAAGAAGGATAAATCATCACGTATATAGTTTCTTGCTCAAAATGTTAAATTATCTGAATCTAACTGAAAATAATAATGAGAAAAAAGTCCGTCAAATTGTGGGACCTTCTAAAAACAACAGTTGGTCTGGCCTCTTCAAAAATTTCAGTGTCATGAAATCCAAAAGAAGATGGTCTATTCAGGATTACAGAAGCCAAAGTAATAGAATTAAATCTGGCACAAAATCCTGGATTAGAAGAATGAAAAACAAGACCATAAAAGCTACTACTGGAACAATCAGACCTATTTAATAGGGACTGTATATTAAATATTCTATATCAATTTAGATTTCTTGAGGGTGACAGCATTATGTTTATGTCTGTCCTTGTTCTTAGGAGATGTGCTGAAATTTGAGGGGTGAGGGTCATGAAGTCTTCAGCGTATTTGAAAATGATTTAACAAAACTACAAAACACGTAGACAGATAAAGCTAATAGGGGACAATGTTTTGCCTGGTGAATGTAGGTGAAAGATGTAAATGGTGTTCATTGTACATTAAAGGATTTCTTGGTTTGACATTTTTCCGAAAGAAAAATTTTGGAGGGAAGAAGACCCAGTAGCCGTTCCTGATTCCTGTTTGGAATCCTCTTTTTTTTTTTTTTTTTTTTTAATTTTTTTTTAACGTTTATTTTTGACACAGAGAGAGACAGAGCATGAATGGGGGAGGGTCAGAGAGAGGGAGACACAGAATTGAAACAGGCTCCAGGCTCTGAGCTGTCAGCACAGAGCCCGATGCGGGGCTCGAACTCACAGACCGCGAGATCATGACCTGAGCCGAAGTCGGCCGCTTAACCGACTGAGCCACCCAGGCGCCCCTAGAATCCTCTCTTGAAGAAGAATTTAATTCCCAGGCACCTGGGTGGTTCGGTCAGCTAAGCATCTGACTTAGGCACAGGTCATGATCTCACAATTAGTGGGTTCGAGCCCCACGTTGGGCTCTGTGCTGTCCGTGTAGAGCCCACTTCAGATCTTCTGTCGCCCTCTCTCTCTCTCTGCCCCTCTCCAACACTTGCACTGTCTGAAAAATAAACATTTAAAAAGAAAAGAATTTAATTCCTGGAACAAAGGATATTCTCTCTGGGCAGTAGTTAAGTAACCATTCCTTCTTCATAGATCTTCTCCCCTCTTTCCCCACAACAAAAGGACAGATTCCCGAGAAGGCTAAGCCATAAAGCCAAACAATTGTATGAACAGTGAGCCCTGTGTCCTTTACTGAGATTTGGTCTTAAAATGCACTGGCTACATTCCGATTGTCCTTCAGAGGCTCTGAACATTTTATATTCATTCAAGTTTCCTGATATCTCTGAAAGAATGTTCCATACTATGTCACAATTCCAAACTTGAGTCCTAAAATATTGGTGTTAATTATATAGCATTGGCCATATGCATATTTATGACTGGTGAACCCATGTACTTGCAGCCTGTTTTCCTTTCCTTTTCCTTTGTTCTTCTGCACTGATGTCTGGACTCCCCACCATGATGTCATTGATCGTGATAAAAGTGACTTAAGTTGTATTTTATTCTTTAGCGATAATAAATCTAAGTCATTCTCAACAAAATGCAAGAGCTGGGTGAAAGTCTAGCCTAGGAACGCACCACAGATTGGCATCTATGAAGATATTATCTTAAAATGTTGTTATTACCGAAGGAGGTGAGTCAGGCTCTATCTTATGATAACTAGGTAATTCACTGCTGCTTATAAATGTGTGAGGAGTAATACATTCCAGAGTAATGAGGATTTAATTGGAAATTGTTGACTGTGCTTGTATTTAAACGTCTTCTCTCTGATTTTTTTCTTTTCTCCCAAATGTACTGATTTTGTGAATTGATGAAACCAGCATCAAATTTGCCACAGGCTCCATGTATTGATGACACAGCCCAGGAAGCAGAAAACTTTGAAAATTAATTCCTAGAAAACATAGTACAGCAGCCTCCTCTGTGGCTTCTGAGGCACTCAGCTAGAGCTGAATTTGTCTTCTCTTTCTTCCTTATTCCTAGAAATTGCTTTCAGAATATGGGGGCAGCATGATAGGTAAAGCCTGATACTGGATTCCTCTTCTTTAAAAAAACCAAACCCAAACCCAATTAAACCTGTATAACTGAAGAGTTCCCAAAAATAGTCCTTGGAAGCTATAATAATGCTTTATATTTAGCTTTTTATAGTGTCTACGGAATGCTTACATCTCACTTGGACCTCCAGCTTAAGAAGACAAGATGTGTATTATTATCTTCGTTTGACAGAGTGAAAACAAAAAGTCAGCTGGTCATCTGACTAGTCACGCTGAAGACAGAAATAGAGTCTAGATTTTCTGTTTTATAGTCCATTGCTTTTCAACTTGACTGCTTTGTCTAGGTGGTATCACTCTTGGCACGATCCTGTGATTTCCAAATGGCATTTTCCAATATAGACATCTACAAAGCCTGGTACTTAACTTCAAAGGCTTTAAAGACTTACAGAAGTCTTTCTAGTTCTTTCTTTTTTCTACTTCAGTTGGCTCATAGAATCTGCCAACCCAGAACCCAAAGAGGAGGATAGGGTTGCTGGTTGAAGTTAGAATCTGCCCCTTTCCCCTATCATTCCTGGTTTCCTTTTTTTTTTTTTTTTTTTTTTTAACCCTGACTGATCATTCTCTCAAGATGACGCTTAGGGCTGCTTCAGAACTTCAGAATTCCTATTTTCTTTCTCATCTAGAGTTCCTAAAATTCCTAGATTAGGTACCTATCTAGTTGACCAGAATTGTTTTCTTTTCACTGTTCCTTAAGCTTTTATTCCAGCCAGCTTTCTGAGTTATTTTTCTTTAGCAAACCAGTAGGCCCTTTTCCCTTTGCAGAGGGTCTATGACTTGGGACAACATATGTCCTTTGCTGTTAAGACCTGGTTGTGTGCCTGTTTTTATCTGTTTTTGTTTACTGACCCTTCCATCTGATCCTCAATTACCCAGACCTCCATCGGGTTAACATTCCAGTGGTAGTTTGTCTGTTGGCTTCTCCTCTGTCCACCTACCCTTATTTTTCTTGTGTACCCCAACAAGGACTAGTCCCTTCATTACCGACCCTCTGTCCTCTCCTGAATCCTGAGGGCCCTGTGACCATCTGGCTGTTAGCTGAGCTTCTCTAGATCTTTCCACACTCATTTACTAGTGTCCAGAGTCATTCCTACCCCTTGCTAGGACATAGCACCCCAAATCAGTAGCACCTTGAAGTTACAAGGCTTTTTAGTTAATCTTCCCAGAATATTCCTAAAATCCTCCTCAATGAAGACAGAGAAAACATTTTTAGAGCACCAGTTGGGAAGTCTTCAATACTAAAACCAGGACATCGTGTTAGACTATGTGCTTTTGATCAGCCTTTCCCCAGGAGTATTAGTTACACAAAGTGCCTCCCAGGAAGGGTTGCACAGTTAACAATTCAGGAAAACTATTCGTATTTCTGCTTCTGGAAGTTTATAATATACATTAACATGTTAAAGACCCCAAGAAGAATTGTAGTGAACATAACTTGTTTCAAACCAACGAATTTTGGTATTTCTCAACTCCTTTCATCATGGAATCTTGTACAGTTATCATTATTATTAGTTGTGACGCTTACAAACCCCTTATGGAACAGTTGAGGGAAATAGTCCACTGCAGACTCACACAGTGTTGCTTCTCTTCCTCAGGTTAGACCTTTCTTCTCCCTTTTCTTTCTCTCCGTGCTTCTCTCTAACCTCCCTCAATCTAGACACCTTATTCTTTAAAATTTGTTTTGTTTTAAAATTTATGTTGTGTTGCCCTGACCATGTGTGTCCTTTGATCCCCTCACACACCACATCCAGTCGCACCTGCTGTGCTTTCATAGCACTCGATGCATTTCTTGGTGGTGGGAACCTCCCGCATTGGATTGTTGTTGTCTGTGTCTGTCTACCCTCATTGTACCTTGAGCTCTTTGAGGGCAGGTTTTTTTTTTTTTTTTAATATAATTTATTGTCAGGTTGGCTAACATACAGTGTATACAGTGCGCTCTTGGTTTTGGGTTATGTTCCCATGATTCATTGCTTACAGTCAACACCTAGTGCTCATCCCAGCAAGTGCCCTCCTCAATGGAGAGCAGGTATTTTTATTACTACTCCCTAATATATCATATTGTCAATGATAATTCCATGGGGCAAAAAAAAGAGATGAATTTTCCATCATCAGGATGGCTCAAAGTCCTGCTGTTTTCCGCAATACCCACTTGGCACCTAGGGGACTAACATACCCCTCCTGTGCCAGGGGCCAAGGTGCCGCACCATGACCTCTGTGCTCCACCATCTCTGTCTAGTTCCCTTTTCCTTGCTTAACTGGTGCAGAGGGCGGAAAAGCAAATCTGCTGGAACAGACACACAAGCAAAGAATGGGAGGCCAGTATCTTTATTTACAAGCTGCCCCTATGAGTGTGTGATTTTCCTGGAAATCCCTCACTGGGTTTCGGTATCGTGGGATTGAGGGGGAAGCACGCCCTCCCCGAGGAGAACACTTGATATACTTGACCTAGACCAGCAATTTATGGTGTCCAGGATTGTCCTCCAGCTCCTAATCTTTGCTTGTACTGATGGCCTGGTGGAAATCGAGCTGGCTCTGCCCCCATTTAGCAAGTTCTATGGAGTTATGTCTAGTGTGTGGCTGCTCTGTTTAGAATGTGGGCACACTCTTGGGCTTTAGCTCTAATTCTGAGCTGTGGGAAAAGTCCCTTTTAGGATCTGGATCTTGTATATATTATATCGATAGATATAGATAGATCCTGATCTATCTATATCTATATCTATATATTTATATATTTTTATATTCTAAGGAAGGTCCATTATAAAGTATAAACTCTTAAAGACAATGACTCTATTGTGTATGTTTTCTCTATAATGCTTAACTGGCAGATTAATTAGTAACTCACTGATGGTAATTGCAGTATTTTGCCATAAAGCATTGGGCTAAATCTGAATCACTTTCTTTTTTCTTAATTTGTTTTTGAGAGACGGAGACAGAGCATGAGTGGGGGAGGGACAGAGACAGGGGGAGACACAGAATCCAAAGCAGGCCCCAGGCTCTGAGCTGTCCGCACAGAGCCCAACGTGGGGCTCGAACCCACGCGAACTGTGAGATCATGACCTGAGCTGAAGGTGGGACACTTAACCGACTGAGCCACCCAGGTGCCCCAGTCCGAATCACTTTTTATTCTGACTTGTTGTGACAGATATCTGGCTGTATTGTTAGATGCTCAGGTGAAATTTTCTAGAGTACCAGGATTCTGATCTTACTTGAGAACACTTGGACCTCTAAAGAGAATGCAGGGTGAAATGATCTTTGCCTTGGGCAAGTCTGAGAGAGAAGTACTTCTGGCTGACCCGACTTCTGATTGGTCAAAAAGCCAGCATAGTTAGGTACTTCTTTTACAGTCTGAAGTATGATAATATGTTCCCTTGCCAGCAGATTCATGAGGCCTAATATTTAAAAATTAATTTCATTTTACAGGATGGTTTATTCAGGTCCTTTTACTGAGTACTCAGTTAATTTCTGAGATTTTGAACACCCTTTTTATTTTTATTTATTTATTTATTTATTTATTTTTAATGTTTATTTATTTTTGAGACAGAGACAGAGCATGAACGGGGGAGGGGCAGAGAGAGAGGGAGGCACAGAATCTGAAACAGGCTCCAGGCTCTGAGCAGTCAGCACAGAGCCCAACACGGGGCTCGAACTCACAGACCGTGAGATCGTGACCTGAGCTGAAGTCGGACGCTTAACCGACTGAGCCACCCAGGCGCCCCTTGAACACCCTTTTTAGAATTTGGTTTGAGGAAAACTAGGCTGTGAGCATTTGCTGACTTAACTATAGAGAGTTCCAAGTTAACTGTAATCATTAATTTAAAATGAATGTATTTAACTTCCAGGGTGAAAAGGAAAAGCCCGTGTTTGCAGTGACCGGCCTTCGATGGGGATCCTTCAGAGACGCTGGCGTCAAAGTTAGCAAGTAAAGGATTACTATACTGCCATGGGATGATGTTTTAAAAATCTTGTTTTGCTCCTATCCTTGACATTTTTATCTACAGTGATCTTCTAGGAAGAAATCCGGTGGGCCTGCTGGTTGAATTATGTGTGACTAATACAGGTAGAGGTTTGTGTCTTCCACACAGAGCAGTTAGGGAAGGTTCGGTTCCCCGCCCCCAGCTTGGTATTGGAGTGGAGGAGATGCATCTCTGTCCCTGGAGGTCATATTTGAGGGCAGGTTAGGCTCATGCTATACAGAAGTTGCCTATCATCCTGCAGCCTGCTCAGCTGGGCACCAAGTGAAAGACAGTGCTGGAGCCCCAGCCTTATGGAGCTTTTACCGCCCTGGTCTCAAGACTGCCTGAGAGGGGTTTTGGGGTGTTTTCCCCCCCTTTTAAAAAAAATTTTAATTGTTGTTAGTTAAAATGCAGTGCAGTATTGGTTTCAGCAGTAGAATTCAGTGATTCATCACTTACATGCAACACCCAGTGCTCATCCCAACAAGTGCCCTCCTTGGTATCCATCACCCATCTAGCCCATCCCCCACCCACCTCCCTCCATCAACCCTCCGTTCTCTGTATTTAAGAGTCTCTTAAGGTTTGCCTCCCTCTATTCTCTTTCGGCACCCCCTTCCCATATGTTCATCTGTTTTGTTTCTTAAATTCCATATATGAGTGAAATCATGCGGTATGTGTCTTTCTCAGATTGACTTATTTTGCTTAGCTTAATACACTCTAGCTCCATCCATGTCATTGCAAATGGCCAGATTTCATTCTTTTTGATTGCTAGGTAACATTCAATTGTGTATATATATCACATCTTTTTTTTTTTTTTTTTATTACTTTATTTTTTGAAGGCAGAGAGAGACAGAGTGCCAGTAGGGGAGGGGCAGAGAGAGAGGGAGACACAGAATCTGAAGCAGGCTCCAGGCTCTGAGCTGTCAGCACAGAGCCCGATGCGGGGCCCAAACTCACAAACTGGGAGATCATG
The DNA here is from genome assembly GCF_023721935.1 of Panthera uncia. NCBI lineage: Eukaryota > Metazoa > Chordata > Mammalia > Carnivora > Felidae > Panthera > Panthera uncia. The sequence continues at coordinate 150,298,799 of NC_064816.1, forward strand.
ACCTGAGCTGAAGTCGGACGCTCAACTGACTGAGCCACCCAGGCTCCCCTATACCACATCTTCTTTATCCATTCATCAGTCAATGGACATTTGGACTCTTTCCGTAGTTTGGCTATTGTTGATAATGCCACTATAAACATTGGGGTGCCTGTGCCCCTTTGAATCAGCATTTTTGTATCCTTTGGGTAAATAATAGTGCAATTGCTGCATCGTAGGAATAGTTCTATTTTTAGTTCTATTTTTAGTTTCTTGAGGAACCTCCATACTGTTTTCCAGTGTGGCTGCACCAGTTTGCATTCCCACAACAGTGCAAGAGGGATCCCCTTTCTCCACATCCTCACCAACACCTGTTGTTTCTTGGGTTGTTAATTTTAGCCATTCTGACAGGTGTGAGGTGGTATCTCATTGTGGTTTTGATTTGTATTTCCCTGATGATGAGTGATGTTGAGCATCTTTTCACGTGTCTTTTAGCCATCTGGATGTCGTCTTTGAAAAGTGTCTATTCATGTCTTCTGCCCATATTTGTTTTTTTGGGTGTTAAGTTTGATAAGTTCTGTATAGATTTTGGATACTAACCCTTTATCTGATATGTCATTTGCAATTATCTTAGCCCGTTCCATCAGTTTCCTTTTAGTTTTCTTGATTCTTTCCTTCACTGTGCAGAAGCTTTTTATCTTGATGAAGTCCCAATAGACCTGTTTGCTTTTCTTTCCCTTGCCTTCAGCCTTGTGTCTAGTAAGAAGAACCTTACACCTAAAGGACTAGAAAAGGAGCAGCAAATAAAGCCTAAAGCCAACAGAAGAAGGGAAATTATAAAGATTAGAGCAGAAATAAATAATATAGAAACAACAACAATAACAAAAAACAGTAGAAGAGATCAATGAAACTAAGAGTTGGTTCTTTGAAAGAGTAAACAAAATTGATTAGTTTATCAAAAAGAAAAGAGGATTCAAATAGATAAAATCACAAATGAAAGAGGAGAGCTCACAACCAACACCACAGAAATACAATTATGAGAGAATGCAATGAAACATTATGTGCCAACAAATTGGGCAATCTGGAAGAAATGGGCAAATTCCTAGAAGCTCACAACCTACCAAAACTGAAACAGGAAGAAATAGACAATTTGAACAGACCCATAACCAGCAAATAAATTGAATCAGTAATCAAAAATCTTCCAACAAACAAGAGTCCTGGGCCAGATGGCTTCCCAGGGAAATTCTACCAGACTTCTTTAAAGAAGAGTTAATACCTATTCCTCTCAAACCGTTCCAAAAAATAGAAATGGAAGGAACACTTCCAAACTCACTCTATGAAGCCAGAAGCCAGCATTACCTTGGTTCCAAAATCAGACAAAGACCCCTAAAAAGGAGAATTGTAGGCCAATATCCCTAACATGGATACAGATATTCTCAATAATATATTAGCACATTGAATTCAATAGCACATTAAAAGAATTATCCACCATGACCAAGTGGAATTTATTCCTGGGCTGCAGGGCTGGTTCAATATTGGCAAATCAATCAACATGATACACCACATTAATAAAAGAAAGGATAAGAACCATACGATCCTGTTGATAGATGCAGAAAAAGCATTTGAGAAAATACAGCATCCATTCCTAATGAAAAGCCTCAACAAAGTAGGGATAGACGGAACATACCTCAACATCATAAAGGCCATATACGAAAGACCCACAGCTAATGTCATCCTCAATGGGGAAGAACTAAGAGCCTTTTCCCTACAGTCAGGAACAGGACAAGGATGTCCACTTTCACCATGACTATTTAACATAGTACTGGAAGTCTTAGCCTCAGCAATCAGACAACAAAAAGAGATGAAAGGCATCCAAATCAGCAAGGAAGAAGTCAGACTTTCACTATCTGCAGATGACATGATAGTCTATGTAGAAAACCTGAAAGACTAGCAAAAAATTGCTAGAACTAGTACATGAGTTCAGCAAAGTCTCAGGATACAAAATCGATGTGCAGAAATCTGTTGCATTTCTATACACCAATAACAAAGCAGGAGAAAAATCAAGGAATTGATCCCATTTGCAATGGCAGCAAAAACAGTAAGATACCTAGGAATAAACCTAACTAAAGAGGTAAAAGTTCTGTACTCTGAAAACTATAGAACACTGATGAAAGAAATTGAAGAGGACACAAAGAAATGGGAAAGCTTTCCGTGCTCATGGATTGGAAGAACAAACATTGTTAAAATATCTATACTATGCAAAGCAATCTACACATGTAATGCAGCCCCTGTCAAAATACCACCAGCATTTTTGTGTAGAGCCAGAACAAATGTAAGATTTGTATGGAACCACAAAAGGATAGCCAAAGCATTCCTGAAAAAAACAAAACTGGAGGCATCGCAATTCTGGATTTGAAGCTATATCACAAAGCTGTAGTCATCAAGACAATACGGTACTGGCACAAAAATGGGTACATAGATCAATGGAACAGAATAGAAGACCCAGAAATGGACCTACATCTGTATGGCCAACTAATCTTCGACAAAGCAAGAAAGAGTATCTGAGGCAAAATAGTCTCTTCAACAAATGGTGTTGGGAAAACCGGACCACTTTCTGAACACCATGCACAAAAATAAATGCAAAATGGACGGAAGACCTAAATGTGAGACAGGAAACCATCAAAATCCTAGAAGAGAACCCAGGCAGAAACCTCTTTGACCTCGGCCAGAGCAACTTCTTGAGATGTGTTCTTTTTGAAAGCCTAGCTACACGACAGTGATACTTGGAAATTGAGAGAGTCAGGCAGATCCTGACTATGTATTTCTTGTATATTCTTGTAAATCTTTCCACTGTATAACTCAAGCCTAACAGATTGAGAGACCGCAGGCTGCCTATCTGAGAGGGAAGAAAGGTGGACGCCTGGTGGTGTTTGGAGCTGGAAGAAACAGACCCGTGGAGTCAGGGATGAGAAGCTGTCGCTGGCTTCCACAGAAATGGACTTATTTTTGCAAAGTTCATTGTGCTAAATGAAACTATTGGCTTGGAGAGAGGGTGTGCCGTGTTCTGTTAGAAGTGGAGGGTGGTGCAGGCAAAGGCTTCCTGAGGTGGGACTAAGGAGACACTGTATGAGGTTTGGTCCATATCTGGTGGGTCGTGCCTTTTTTTTTTTTTTTTTTTTAACTTTCCTTAACATCGGGCTTACAGGTTTAGTGCAGTTTAAGTGAGTTCTGATCGATCTGACACATAGCTTTCATCAAGAAAACTCTTTCCTCATAGGCTTTCCCACCACACTTTCTTTACGGAAATTTCTCATACTTGTCTCACTTTTGTATCCTGCCGATGAAGTTCCTGAGAGTGGAATGTCAGAGATGGGTTGTATTACACTACGCCCTGCAGTTGTTTAGCGTTTCACGTTGTTTTTATTTGCAAGATTGCCATGATTACCTTGACTGCACCAATCACCCTAGGTTTTATCTGTGATCTCGAATACCAGCAACTCCATCAAGAGGAATTGCTTAGTTTTCCCTGAGTCTGATGAGAACAAATGGCTTCCTGAAATGTGTTCATTGACAACTGAACACTAGCATAGGTCATAGGGATATCTCACACACTTGCCTATATTTTGGTTGGTTTTGGAACAGTGACTTTATAATTTTGGGTGGTGGTTTCTAACACCTTGAGTAGGACTCGAGTTGCTCCGTGTGCTGTGGGAGAAGCAGTAGGCTTGCAAACCATGGTTTCCTAGCTGGCCATCAGGCTACAAGTGCCATCTCAAGTTCTGCTATTGGTAGAGATGAGTGGAGCTATGGATAGTGAGAAATAAACCGCCTTTCTCTCTGGCTGGCTGGGAAGAGAAGTCAATTATTGCGTAAGCTTAAAAAAAATCAGATGGTCAAGGCCCTCATTAGTAGCATCACAGTATTAACCTGGATAATAATTAGGATGGCTCCACATGGCTCATTGGAGCCTATCAAACCTCCTTATTCTGGCATTCAAGGCCCAACTTAATCTGTCATCAACTCTAATTCCATAGTTACATATCTTTACTTTTAAGTTTTTGCTGTGGGTGTTATTCTCAGTGGTTCCTGTGCCTTTGCTTCTCTTCTCGCCTAGAATGATTCATTTCCCTCTTCCATGTATCTAAATCCAAACGATCCTTCTAAATCCCACACCTTTACTTTGCTCCGGAGCCATTCGTTATATAGGCGTGGCTGCTTTGATGATTTTCGGCCCTCGGTGATTTCTTATCCCTTCTTGACTCTCCTTACCAATAAACGGCGATGGGTTTATACCAATATATATATACATGGTCATTTATCATTTTCTGCTACTTTTTTGGGTTTTCTCAAATTATAAGCCTTCAAAGGCAGGAATTTTATACGCTGTATTTCTTCTGTTTACTTCATATACATAGTAAGTGCTAAATAAATGCATATTGATCAGAATCAAATAGGGAGCACTTCAGATGTGCTGGTAGGGGCTGGAGAGGAAGAGGAATCTATTTTATGCCACTTTTCTAATTTCCAGTAGTCATCTTTCTCTTTACACCAGGCTTTTATGTATTTAGCAATATGAAGACCCTCTTCATTCCTAGATTTAACACTTGCCATTTTAAAGCTGTATAACACGAGTAATGTGAAGTTATGCTGACTTACAGATTTTAATTCTGAGTGTGTGTGTGTGTGTGAGAGAGAGAGAGAGAGAGAGAGAGAGAGAGAGAGAGAGATAGAACATGGTATACAGGATACAGTCACTTAGCTTGTGAGTCACACACCAGATCACCTGGCATCTGCCTCTCATTGTGGCTTCATTGTCCTCCACTCATTGCACTTTTGAATGTAGACTCTACTACGTTCTTTGGTTGAAAGTGTACATTACAGTGATACCTGGGAATTGAGAGAGTCAGGGAGTTGCTGATTATGTATTTCTTACAAATTGCAAGGATCTATATCCAGTGTATAACTAATTACATGCTGTTCGACGTGGCATTGAAATGCAGATTAAAAATTTAACTGCCTGACTTTTTTCTGCTAAAGCACAATCCCTAAGCCTCCAGAGCTCAGAGTAGAGTGTAATTCTTAGTACACCGCTCACACTAGGGGGCTTATGACTAGTGCTCCCAGTAGAGGCAGAAATCGAATATAGTGTCCTTCATGAATGGTCTCAATCATGTTGATAGTTCCCTTAATTTTCTTTAAAAAAATTTTAAAAAATCTTTATTTATTTGTGAGAGAGAGACAGAGTGTGAGTAGGGGAGGAGCAGAGAGAGAGGGAGACACAGAACCCGAAGCAGGCTCCAGGCTCTGAGATGTCAGCACAGAGCCCGACTTGGGGCCCGAACTGTGAGATCATGACCTGAGCCGAAGTTGGATGCTCAACCAACTGAGCCACCCAGGTACCCCAGTTCTCTTAATTTTCTAATTAGATTTTTATCTTGATCTTTCTCAGGTACTGGTACCTTGGTCCCCTAAAAACCAAAGCGGCTCACTTCTTCAGTACTCTTAAGGTAAATGCAATTTACAGTGTAGAAATTTGCCCTGTGTTATTGTGTTGTTAGTCTGTGATGTGTGTATTTGGATTTTGAAAAATCCCTTGCTACAGATACATATGACATGCTCCAATGCTGTAAAATGGGGGATATTTACATAGGTACGAATGCAGAAAGCATTCCTGTTCACTAAGCAGTCACCCCTCCTCTACCAGCTCATTCCTTCCATTACCAAACCCATACTTAATTTGTTGTTGATATTCCATTTCTTTTTGCCTATTTATTCACTCATTCTTGCCAGACAAACCTGAAACAGAATGACCTATATCTCATCAGTGATTTGTAAGGGTATCTGTATTAGTATCTGGAAATGAATTGGAGATTTGTATCTGAATGTATGATTGTACAGACTTGTGTATAATAAAGTCTGCTTCAGACAGTGCTAGCGAAATATGGGTAGTAGTTACTGTCTTGGACAGTACAAATAAAGAATATTTCCAACATTGGAGAATGTTCTATCGGGCAGTGCTGCTGCTATAGACTATACACTGAAAAATGTTGGCATAGAGAAAAGCTGAACAATGTGCATTAATGGAAATGCTAATAGAAAAGTCATCCTTATCTGCGGGTGATCTATTGTGTTCAGCTTTTATGCAAATCAAAGCTCTAAACACAAAATTTGGCAGGTCAATCTGAAAATTGGCAGATGAAGTTTGTAGTGAAAACCTTGGTTCTAATGTTAATATTCAGAGTATCAGGTGTTTTTCTAACTATAAAAATGATGTATGTCCATTGCAAAACATTTGGAAAACAAAGCTCCCTTTACCTTCTAAATAAATTGCCACTATGTTAAAGAAATGTAAAAACATGAAATCCCTAAAGTACTAGGGGTAACCAATTTACATGATTATGAAAATGAACTTGGAGGGCAATGCGTTTCTACACCGAAAGCAGACTAAAACGCAAAATGGATTGTTACTCTTGCTTAAGAGAATAATTTCAGTGGTGGAGTAGTAGGTGCATTTAGGAAGAATAGAGTACCTATTTAAGTTGTAGAGTAGGGAGAATGTGAACTGTTTCCACCATTTCTTTAGTGAACAGTTATTTTTTTTTAAGTTTGTTTTTGAGAGAGGGAGTGAGAGCGGGGAAGGGACAGAGAGGGAGACACAGAATCCAAAGCAGGCTCCAGGCTCTGAGCTGTCAGCACAGAGCCTGATGTGGGACTTGAACTCACAAACTGCAAGATCACGACCTGAGCTAAAGGCAGATGCTTAACCTACTGAGCCACCCAGGTGCCCACTGAACGGTTTTTAATATCTTTTGTGGCAAGCCCTGCTAATGCTTGGAATACAAAGTCAAATAAGGCCGGTTTGGTCCTGCCCCCAAGAAGGAGAATGTGAAGGACAAGTAAATCCGCGGTTTGGCAAGTGCTGGGAGAGCATGGAAGGATGAGGTGGGAGCGGAGAGGAGGGGCACTCATATCTGACTCAGGGACAGCAGTCTTTTCAGAGCAGGGAACAGTTTTACTAAAGTTTGAAATCTGTACAAGACTAGATCAAGGGAATTCTGAGTGGAGGAGCCACTGTGGGATGGCCCTGTGCCGTCACGTGGCCAGTGCAATAGAATGGCAGGAAGGGGGTTTTGGGGGGTTGGGGAGGGGCCGGTCACGGCAGGTCTGAATGTGGGATCTAACTTACACCATTAAAGTGTTGGGGAGTTACTGAGTCTTAAGCAGGGGAGAGAGATGAGCAGGTATGCCTTTTAGAAAAGTTACCTGTCAGCAGTGTAGACGAGAGATGGCTGTGGGCGGTTAAGGCGAGGGCACCAGATCGAAGATTGTGGAAGTAAGTCAGGTGGGAGGGGATGAGACCCACATAGGGTGAGAACAGTGCGTGTCGACAAGGAGGATGGAATACAGAGATACTGAGGTTGACCCCTCACAAGTGGGAAGGAGAGTATGGGACCCCCAGATTTCTGGTCTCAGGGACTAGTTGGCTGCCTAGAGTTTTCCATCAACATTGCCAATATTAGAGTAGGATCAAGTTTGTAAAGAGAAATGAAATGTTCAGTTTGGCATATACGGAGTGTAACCTCCCTGTAGTACAGGCCAGTGGAGACATAATTGTGACTTTGGTCTGAAGAAACCGGTGTAGACATCGTAAGTGTCTGAGTGCCATTGTGACTGTGGGTTGGATGAGGATGTGCGCAGGAGAGATGGTCAGGGATACAGGGATGGCCCCAAGCAATGTAAGCATTTAAAGAGCCTCAAAGCTGCCTCCGGAGCCGGAGCCCGAGGGGAGGGAAGCCCCCGGGAAGGGACACACGCACACTAGTGGGAGCCAGAGCCTCGTGAGGCAGCGGCACAGAGGCTAAATAAGGGCAGGAAAGTGTCCCCTGAGCTCAGCGGCCTCTGAAGGTCTGGTCACCTCCTGAGTGGAGCTGCTGAGCCACATTGAAGCAAGTTAGGGAATAAATGGGAGGGGAAGAAGTGGACACAGAGGATTGGGCCACTCCTTCAGGAAGCCTGACTTTGACGGGAAGGAGATAGAAAAGGCAAAAACTAGTGAGAAATATGGGGCCAGTGGAGTGTTGTTTTTATTGATTGGAGAGAGAGCCGTGTCTTTATACCCTGAAATGAGAAAGGGAGACTAGGGACAGGTGAGGGAAGACACAAAGCGTGAGGTGGCAAAATGCACGCGCAGGAAGGAGGGTGTGGGGCCCATGGACAGGCCTTGAACAGAGGAAGGGGAGCCCTTTTCCTTGAGACAGAAGAGGAATAAAGCAGAGGTCCAGGTGAAAACAGGTTTACAGAGTGTTCAGGCAGTTCTCACTGATGTCTCGATAGTCTCGCTGAAGCGTAGGGAGCAAAGTGATCTGTTGAAAACGAGGTGGGTGGTAGTGGGAGGGGGGATTTGAAGAAAGATGAAAACAGGGAGGTTGAGAAGGATTATCAAATGGCATTGAGAACCTGAGACCAAGAATTGTGACACTCATGTGCCCCTTTCCCTGTATCAGTTCTTAGCTGGAGTGTTGTTTGCCCTTCTAATAACACTGAGCCATGATGTACAAGTACAGAAACCTAGTGATAAGACTGATCCAGAATAGGGGCTTTTCAGGGCCCCTACTATGGAACACCAAAGACATAAGAGAGCCAACAGTGATGGGAAAGGAGCGATTTGAAGTAATCAACTGTTAATTAGGTACTGAAGGAAATGGGGTCAGGGACAGGAATTCCCAATGTGATTAGAAATGTGGTGTGGTTAGGATCTTCAGGACTCTAAAACGAACACCCCTGTCTTCCTCTTCGGAGTCTGAACCAGGTTATGAAAGCAAATGCAGGAACCAGGCAGAGGGAGATCAAAATACCAGCCTTATAAATGTCAGCAGGAGTAAAGGACACAGCTTAGATAATACGGTCACAATCAGATTTCCGAGTACTCCAAATTGAATTCATCCCCTTAAAACGTCTCCTTCAGGGCAGACTGCTGTAGGAAGCAGAGTCCCCAGGATGGCCGCTTTCAGAGAGAGAGAGAGAAACCAAAATTGTTACTCCTTTGTAATTCACTGCATGGAACTCTGAGAACAGGGAGGAGTGGTTCACCCTAAGAGATATATTGAGCACAAAAGAATCAGTCAAAAGAAGAATATGGGGTGTGGTTAGAGAGTAGGATATCAAGGTTTTAGACTTCCATGGTGGAATAGTTCTGGGTAACAGGAACGACCAGGATGTGGCCATGGAAATGGGTGGCTTGGGGCGGGGATTAGAGATGATGTCAAGGACTGAGAGGCTAGGGTGTTGTTTTAATTATTCCTGTAGACACTGATGAGGTGGGCTTGGGGTGTCAGGAAGTAGAAGACAAAAAAATCTAGAGTGTGAGAATGATGGACTTTGAAGCCTTGGGCTGGATCACGGGGCTGGCCGAAGCCACTCTGGCCTCTGTGTGGAGTACGATTCCAGAAGTGAAGAAGGTATTCGATGTAGCGGGACTTCATGCGTGTCATTTTTGTGTCATTTTCTGTAAACCGAAGATAAACTCATTATGGGATGATTGTATGCTCATTCAAATGGTTGTTTTTGGAGAAGCGTAAGCAGTGGTGGTTAGTCCACGTGGACGTTCTGCTCTGTGAGAGCCGTGGAGGCAGCAGTCACGGAGTTCATGGTTCTCAAGATAGAAGACAGGCCTTCGGTAGGAAAAGAAAGCTTGGGGACTCCATGCTCCAAAGTAGAGATGATTCCAGTCAGTGAGAGATTATTAATTAGCGTCCAGGCGGGTGCAGGTAGAGATACTCCCAGAGTTTGGACCGGTGTGTGCCTGACAAGCTTCTCTCTTCACATTAAAAGGAGTGGCCTCAGACTCATCAAGCCTCTATCTCGTACACGGGACCCACAGAGAGACTTCCCAGTGGAGCAGAAGAGACCCCTCCCCGGCCCTCTTTGTACAGGAGAATCCTGCGAAGGCTCGCGTCCTACTGGGCCCAACCGCAGGACGGTGAGCCGTGTGGTGGTGCCGCGGTCCGTTCGGGACTGCCTGGCGCGGGCCCCAGGTCAGCGCGAGAGACTTCTCTCGCGCCGGGGGAGCCTTTCAAGGATCCTTGAATTAGCCGTGTGTGCGCCACAGAGCAGGACCCGAGTCAGCACGGCGTCCCGGATGTGGCAGCAGCCCGTGCCTTTGCTGACCAACTGCGGCTCCCCCGTTCTGTCACCAAGCTTGATGTTATTGTGGCTGCTTGGGTGGGGGTGTCGCAGGCGCAGAGATGCCACTGGCACGTGGCTCTTTATCCTGTGTGTAAGGGCTGGGGAAGGAAACAGGTGGAGAGTCAGCAGCCAGGCTTAGGAGGCCAAGTGGAGCAGCCGGCAGCTGGCCCTCGGTGGGGCAGTGGTGGAACACTAACGGGAGCGCTTGACCTGAGTCTCATGCACCCACGCAGCCCTGTCCCGGGAGCTGAGCCCCAAGGTCTGGAAAGAAGTGCAGCTGTCCACCATCGAACTGTCCATCACCACACGGAACAGCCAGCTGGACCTGACGGTGAGTGTGCCTCTTTATTAGAAGAGCATTTGGTATCTGGGAAAAGTGACCGAGAGAGAGGAAAGGAATCGGGAAGAAGAGGGTGTGGTGTGCTTTTAAGGAATAATAGCAATGAAAAGAAACAGCAAGTGAACAGCCCGCTTAACGGGCTCTGAGCAAGGATTCCGGCCACTGCTTAGTAGACACGAAAAGTTGACCTGTTTGTTCCCTTTTGTCGTGGGAATAGAAAATTGTGGAACTTTTACCTGAGCGACTCTCCATTATTTTTGTGACTACATTAAATGTATGGACTTAGGTCCCCAGGAGAAAAAAAGATATATGTACATACATAGAATCCAGTCTGTTGACATACACTGTCCAGTGCAGTGGCCTCTAGACCCGTGGCTCTTTGGATTAAATAAACTCTAGCACTCATTTCTTTAGTCACAATAGCCACATTTCAAGTGCCCGTTAGCCACAGTGGCAGGTAGCTACCACACTGGAAAGCACAGATACAAAATGTTTCCGTTAGTGCAGAAAGTTCTGGATCGTGCCCCTATTGACAATGCACCAAAAAATGTTGACATAATACAGAGGTCGGCACACTGGTCTGCCACCTGTTTTTGTATAACCCACAGACTAAGAATCGATCTTACATTTTTAAATGGGTGTAAGAAAATCAAAAGAATAGTTTGTGATGTGCAGAAAGAATAGGAAATTCGAGTTTCGATGTCCATAAGTAAAGTTTAATTGGAAGAACCACGTTCATTCACATACATGCTGTCTGGCTGCTTTCGTGCCATGACGGCAGAGTCGAGTAGTTGCCACAGACTCTCTGGCCCCAAAGCCTAGAATATTGACTCTCGGGCCATTCAGAGTTTTCTGACCCCTGCTACAGAGAAAACCTTAGTAGTTTATGTTAGTGAGAATGCTAATAGAAAAGTTGTCCTAACCTGTGGACCAGTTACTAAGATCGGGTTTTATGTAGATCCAAGTAGTATGTTTACCCTTGACCCAGTCAGTCTGGAGACTGAACGTAGGGATTAAACGTATGAGTACAGTGGGGAGTTCGCCTCTAATGTTAACAGAGTACTGATGTTTTCTAACTGTAAGAGTAATATGTGTCCGTTCTATAAGATTTGGATAACACAGCTTCCTTCCCCTGGATTAATTCAAGTTGGATTAAAGAGTTAAATTAGAAAAATAAAACCATGAAAGCACTCGACTGAAAGCTAAGTGATTATTGATGTAAACTTGGGGAGGACCAGATCTTTCTAAGCATGGCATCTAAAGCAAAAATCATATTGATGCATTTGCCTACTCATAATGAAAGAAACTATAACCAAACTTTTAATGACAAATTGGGAAAGAGAAGTGATAGAGCAGGAGTTAATAGCTTTCTTTTATAACAAATTCTTAAGAAATAGGCAGAGTACTAATATAAATAACAGGCACAGGACAAGAATAGAAATTCACAAAGGACATATAAACCTGAGAAAATAGCTTACATTTGCTGAATGTAAGCGAGGCACTGTCCTAAGAATTTTACGTAGTGTCAACTCATGGGATCCTTAGAACTACCTTATCAGGTAGATGTAACTTTTATAAACATGTAATGGGTAAGGAAACAGAAAAAAGTCTCAACACCGAAGAAGTGCAAATTAAAATAATAACTATTGAAATGTCCTAAATTAAGCATGCTAGTGTGCCCTGTTGGGGTCGGTGGGCGAGTGGGCACTCGTGCATTTCTGCTGGAACGGTAAATCAGAACACCCTTTCCTGATGGCATCTTGGTGGTCTCTATGAGGCATCTAAAACATAAGCACACCTTTGGCCCTGTTAAGTATGTTTCCAGAATTTATCGTACAGGAACAGTCAGATGCGTACATAGTGTAGACATGCCCTTCTCACATGATGGGATTTTGAACACACTGGTGGAAGTGAATGTAGTAAGGTTGAAAAAATAGTTTTTGTTCCGGAGGATTTCAAGAAGAAAGATAAAATTTCTAATTACACATTGCTTTTATACCCAGTCTCTGATAATGTGTGTTTCTAGTACTTTGTTCATGTTCTTCATCGTCGTTCTTTTCTCTGATGATGGAATACCAGTGAATGGATGGAGTTCAGTCGAGGATGTGATTGTGGCTCAAGATTAGCCACATGCAATTAGGAGAGTGTAGGGTACTGTGCTGCTTATCACCCGTAGCCGCAGATTCATTTCCTTTTTCCACACCTCTTTGTAGAAATAGAAGCAAATGCAATAAAATAATTCAAAGACAATGATGCCGCCATGTAATAGCTCAAAATTCATTTATCGTTTAAAAAAGTACATTCAGAGTCAAAGAGGCTTTAAGGGGTGTGGAGTGTGTGCAAATTAGGATCTCTTGTTCAGCTTTGTTCACTGTATTTATAATAGCAAAGTGTATGAAACAAATGAACCAAGGGACTGGTTAAATACATTCTGGTGCATTTATTTAAAATGTTCTCTGTTTACTGACATGGAAAGATAGTTATCATATATTGTTAAGTGAAAAACCAGGCTAGTATGGTATGCATCACATGATTCTATTTTTATTTTAAAAAGAAACACTTTTACTCTCTCTAAAAAAAAAAGAAAAAAGAAAGAAAGAAACACTTCACCTATAATTGAGTTTGGTGAATGATGGAGGCAGGGCTTCAGTTTTATAATCTTTTCTGATAGAAAGCCAGTTGTCCAAGCAGCATTTACTGAATTTCCTCACCCTTGTCTCCCCCATCTGCTGTAAACCCCCATTGTATTGTAAGTGTAGGTATACATGGACGTGTTCGCAGTGTCTCTCTTCAATTGATCTGATTTTCTAGGCCTGGATTAGTACTATGCTGCTTTTAATTATTATCGTTTTGTAAGTCCTTCAATGTTTTTCTTCTTAAAGAGTCTCTTGGCTATTCTTGGCTCTTTGACCTCTATAAATTTCTTAAAAGGTTTATTTTATTAGGTTCCACATAAAAATCTGTCATATTGATCAGGATTACACTGAATCTGTAGATCAGTTTGAGGAGAAATGACATTTCTATAATATAGACTCTGCTGTCGTATGAAGTGGCATAGCTCTTCGTGAGGTTTTTAATGCCTTTCAATGAAGTTTTATAGTTTTCTCTAACATTTTGTCTTTTGTTGGATATATTCCTGGTTATCTTAATTTTTGATGCTTTTGTAGATAGTATCCCTTAAAAATTTATTTTAAATATTTTCGGTGGACATGTAATTGATTTTTTATAGATATGTGATCAACAATCTTATGACCAAGTTCTTATTTATCATTTATGGATTCCTTTGGATTTCCTCTGGATTCATCCATATCAATTGCAAATAGTGCAAGTTTTGTGTTTCCTTTCAACTACTTAGCCTTCTAATCTTTTCTCTTACCGCCGTGGCCGGGACCTCAGTTGAGTGTTAAGTAGAAGTAGGGCTAGCAGATGTCATTGTCTTACTCCGATGTAGACAGAAAGGTTCCGTTGCTTCATTTTTGAGTTTGATGGGACTTTTTAAAAATGTTTATTTACTTTTCTGAGAGAGAGAGAGAAAGAGAGAGAGACAGAGTGTGAGTGAAAGGGAGGCCGGAGAGAGAGGGAGACACAGAATCTGAAGCAGGCTTCAGGCTGAGCTGTTAGCACGGAGCCCGACGTGAGGCCCAAACTCATGAACCGCGAGATCATGATCTGAGCCAGAGTCGGACGCTTCACTGACTGAGTCACCCAGGTGCCCCTTGATGGGATTTTTTTGTAGACACCTTTTAGAAGATGAAGGAAGTTCCCTTCTGTTCCTAATTTGCTAAGGGTTTGTTTTTGTTTTTTTTATCATGAATGGATACTTAATTTCATCACGTCCCTTTCCAGCATCTACTGAGAGAGTCTTCTCATGTAATTCTTTGTGTCTACGATGTTGATTTTTGCACGTGCACTATTTGTAAAAAACAAATCCTAGTCTTCTGTGTATAACTGTCTACTTAACTTCTCCCCTTAGATGGCTAATATGCTTTTCAAACTCAGTGTGTCCACAACAGCTCCTGTTCTTTACTTCCACCCCTGGATGCTGGTGCTCCATCCAGACTCCCCATTGCTGTTGACTCTAATTCCATTCTTTCTGTTGTTCAGGCCAAACCTCTTGAAGCCATCCTCTTTCCCCTCACATCTAATCTTTGTGGAAGTGCCGGTGGCTTCACCTTCTAATTACTGCCAGTGCTTAACACGATCTCCCCGAGTCACTGCTCTAAGCCACCATCATCTGCCTGGGTGATTCCAGTGGGTTCCTAAGTGGTTGCCCTGCTCCCCCCACCTTCCTCCTATTCTAACTACAGCAGCCAGAGAGGTCCTATTAAAATGAAGCCAGATCATATTTCTCTGCTTAGAACCTTCCAATGACTCCTCATTTCACTCAGCCTAATAGCTAAATTCCTTGGAATGGTCTATAGGCCCTAGGGCCCTGGCCTTCCTTCTTCTCTGACTTCCTTCCTATTTTCCCCTTCTCTCGCTCTACTCCAGCTACACTGGCTTCCTCACTGCTCTTGGGCTTGTCGAGCATGCTTCCATCTTCGGCGCCCGCCCTGGTGGTTCTCTTTGTGTGGATCGCTCTTCCCTAGGCCAGTGGTTCTGAGTACAGTCCTTGGGAAGTTGTTAGAAATGGACGTTCTCGGGCCTTACCCCAGGTCTACTGAGCCATAATCTGAGAATGGGGCCAGAGTCTGAGTTTTAACAAGCCTTGCAGGTGATACTTGCTGAAGTCTGAGAACCACAGTCCTGGATATCCACATTGTTAATTCCCTCACCTCCTTCAGGTGTCTGCTCGAGATCACCCTCTCCCCACACCCCTGCCACCCATACCGTCTGGTGTTTCTTGTGCTAGTTCTTTTATCTCACGTTCCTAATAAAGTCTCCTATACTTCTAATATACTTGTTTTCTAATATACTCTGTAATATACCATGTATGTTTCTATGTAATTTGCTATTTTTGTACTGATACACTCTCACATGTTTCTAGTATATTCTGTAACTTATTATGGTTAGGGTTTATTTTTATTTTTTTGATTATCTCCACTCCCCAAATATAAACTCTTCGTAAGCAGAAATAATTGTTTTTTTAGTTCACTGATGTAACTCACACACCTGGAAGAGTTGATGGTAGTTGACACTCAGCAAGTTGTTGAATGAAAGGTGAACCTAGAGCACAGTCATCCCCTCTATGATCTGTAATTCCTGGGAGAGAGAGAAAGTTGTGCTTTGGTAGCACTCTTTAGTCTTAGGCAAAGGCTGTCTGCTCTCAGCAGATATCCTGGGGCAACAGATTCTGAACCTGTCCAAGAAGAAACAAAACCTCTACCTGAAGCAGACACAGAAGTAGAGGTACTGATGTACAGAGGGCCAGATTTGTATCGCTAGCCACGGCCTGGTAGTAAATGGGGGCGGAGGGGTACAAGAGCCCAGTCTGGTTTTATAGCCACTTCCTCATAGCTCCGTTCTTCCAGAGCTCTCGGTGGTCTGTAATGAAAAGTTTTAAAAACATTACCATGGCAGAAACGAGGTTGTGGACCTTCAACTCTGGTTGCATATCAAAACTGCCCGTAGGACATTAAAAAACACAGACACAGGTAGTGGGGCCCCACACACCGAGCAGCGGCTCCAGCCGGTGTGGGGTGATGCTGGCGGACGGTGAGGATCCGGGCTTTGCCGGTGGTGGGGCTGAAACCTGGCCCGCAAGGGAGGGAACCGTACACACCAGAACAGCCCCGATGATGAGTGAAAGCCTCACAAATGTCCCGCTCGGAGTTCCGACAAACCTGAGTTTTCGTTTCGCTGTCTGGGGAGTAGGAACCAACCAAACAAGCAAGCAGTGATTAGCTTCATGCTACGTAAATTGTACCTCAACCAGAGTCTTAATGTAAAAGAAAGAAAGGGACTGTATTCAGGATGGAGTTATTGCAAGTAAAGGCCTCTGTATAATAAAGAGCTTCAAAGTATAAAACTCTGGGGCAAAGGAGGACAACAGGCCGCGTTCACCAAAATGTAGAGTGCTAATGTTCGTCTTCCTGACCTTGTAGAGCAAAGAAGACTTCATGAACATCTGCATTGAACCCGACACTGTCAGCAAAGGAGACTTCATAACCATAGGGTAAGTGGACTGGGCTCCTAGGAAGTGCGGGTTCAGTGTTTGTATCCTCAGAAACACTCTTCAGAGCGCGTGCCCAGGAAGCCTCAGATGGAGACCCGGCAGAGGACTCATCTGCTTTGGGGACCGAGACGCCGCCTTTCTTTCAAATAGCTGGGCTGACGGGTAGAGCACAGCTCTCCTGCTTTGGCCTTCCCTGTTCATTTTGGGAAAATCACGTCGTGGGAGCACGCGCTGCCTTTCCGACGAAGTGAAGGGTTCTGTGTAGCATTGCACAGCGTCCAGGATTTTGGCTTCAGGGTCAGAGTTACTGGATACAAACCTGGATCTGCCGCGTCCTGGCCTCGTGACTTGGGCAAACGCTTTAACTTCTCTGGCTCCTTTCCTCTGTGTGTAGAAAGGAATACTGTAATCCCATCTCACTACCTCAGGGTTGTCTTTGAGTCTCACATGAGAGCATGTGTGGGAAAGTCCTTGCTGTGAAGCACTTCACAGGGTGGGTTACTATGGACGTCGGTCCACCTTGTCCTGTTCCCAGGGCAGTAATGAAAAACCTGAAAAGGTATTGAGTACCTTGGACATTCTCCAGGCTTTTCCCCTTTTCCACTAGCAAATATTCTCCAGTCCTGATTTGTTAAGGCCGACCTCTGCCAGAGTTTTATTGGTTAAGAACGGCCTAAACCCTCCCCCCACCAGTCTTCCACCCCTCCGAGGAGGCTGCGTGTTGCCATGCCAACTGGTAATCTGCTCAGCTATGTTATTTTGTGCTTTGTCCCAGAGCTCCCTCTTGTGCCCGTCTAAGGATTAGACATTGCTGCTGCCGCAGCCCTGTCTCCATGGCTACTCCATTGTCTGCACCAGAACCCGCAGCAGAATGGCTTTCATTGGTTTGTGTTGTTCTTGCCTTTGCTACAGTCTTCAAATGCTGAATAGCTGATTCTGCAGCCTTTGATTTCCTTGCTGTATCTGTCGTAGAAGGAAGAAGGGAAAAGCCTTTCCCTTCTCCTAGAGGTTGTTCAGAAGCCACACACTGTCTTGATTGAGAGTCTGGCCCACGGGGCCAGCTGTGCTCAAATTTCCTTCATAATACTGACGTCCAAAACTGAGACCAAAAACTGCTTATGTTTATGTTGCTTCGTGTAGGTGAAGTCATGATGCTGTGCATCATTGCCGTCCACATTTTCATCGGCAGCAGTAACACGGTTTCCTTTGGTCTCTACAGGAAGTGAGATTCAGTCATGTCCGTTTCCTCTGGGTCTCTGAATAGAACATCGTGAAGCTGCTTTAGAAACCTCTGAAGTTCCGTATACTAACGAATTGGTTATCAATTAATGATAAAGAACGGACTAACTTGGATTAGCTTTTGCTCTCTCCACTGACGGTGACAAGCTCTCCAGGGTGTATGTGCATGAGGCGGAGTGTGTGGTCTGCTCGCTGTACTCCCAGGTAGATGGCGGTATATGCCAAGTGGTCTGTTAACGTGAATATAGAGCGTCCCCAGAACTGGTTGTTCATATACATCTATAACAGAAATGTCTCCTTTAAATTAGAATAAAGATATTTTCTCCTTAAGTAATGATGGACTCACAAGTATCAGATAGCAAAAGTTTAGTAAGTTCCCTACAAAAATTTCAATTCGTTCTAACTTTTAAATGGAGGATTTTTAATAGCCCAAGAATTAGGTACAAAATCACTCCATCCTAACTTGCTGCACCATTCTTTTCAGCAAATTAACCTTCTCAATCTAGAATATACCACACGGCTAAGCAAGAATCAGTGTGGGAAAATTCTTCGCCGAACCACGCGGTTCATCCTGTCACGAGCCCGTCTGTTCACTCTCAACAAAAGAACTTGCTGTGCTCCGGCAGTCAAACGCAGTTGCCGGTGCCCAAATGTGCTTTTTCTTGTACCGACAGAAGCAAAAAGGTGAGGGACCCCAGGCTGCGGGCGGCTGGCACCGAGTGTCTCCAGGCCAGCCAGTGCACCCTGCTGCTTCCTGAGGTGAGCGGGGGTGGGGGGCTCCGCTCCCCCAGCTCTGGGTTGTCTTGGTCCATCTGCCTTTCCAGTGCCAGACGCGCACGTGGGCGCCTAGCATGGGCTGAGGGCACTTCGCCAGGCTCTGGGAGACCTGGGGAGCCGAGAGCACCCCCTGCCTGCGTCGGGGACCGGGACCGAAGTGCGAGGTGCGGGCTTCCCGCAGACTTCCGGTGTTTTCAAGCCAGGGTTGTGTAAAGCGACCTTTGTGGCTCCTCAGCCTTTATTCTTCCGAGTGTAAAGTAGGCAGAGGCTGCCATCACAGAATTTTCTAGCTGGCAGACACTCCTCGTGGATTCTACCTTTGCATTTTTTTTAAAGGATCAGGAAACCACTTTGGGGATGGCAGTAAGTTTTTCTGTATTATAAAACGCCAAGCTTAGAATAACCCATCGAAGTGGGGAAAATGTTAGGAATATAATCTAAATTACGTAGTTACTCTGTGAGTAATACCTCAGGAAAAAGAGTTGCTGCAGATGGCTTTGGCAGGCTTCGGCGTCCCACAGCATTCAAAAAGGATTGTAGGTAAAACAAGCTGTCCCCACCGGGGGTGGCACCACAGTTTCAAAATAGCAAATGTGGAACTAAATGCACAAATTATGGAAGGTTCTGTAGCATGTGTAATATTAATATTGCTGTGCTTTAGCTATAAGGCTAAGCAAGTCCTCCAGAAGAACCATGCAAACCATCAGGTGGACAGAGTGGTTTTCCTAGGTCATAGAACGTTGTTAAGTTTAGGAATTCCTGTACGATGTGGCAGGACCCCCGTATTTTAGTAAGTATTTTAAAATCCTAACCTTGTTTCTCGACTCCCAAAATACCCTGGGAAGAGAGAGAAGCCAAACAAGGGGAGGGGGAGAAAAAAAAGAGCCGGTGGTCGAATGGAGACATTTCCGAAACCAGCACCAGTCAGAGGCAGTGACACGGGTTTTTTTTTTAAAGAACGGGAGGGTAATTCCCTGCGCGAGGGTGACGTTGTCCGGGGGGTGAGTGCCGTTGCGAATACTCTTCTCCGCAGGGCACGGGGGGCTCGTTCAGCATCGACAGCGAGGAGTACGAGGCGATGCCCGTGGAGGTGAAGCTGCTGCCCCGGAAGCTGCAGTTCTTCTGCGACCCCCGGAAGCGGGAGCAGCTGCTGCCGCGCTCGGCCCAGTGAGCGCCCAGGGAGCGGCGGCACCCCCGGTGGGACCAAAAGGGAGCAGAGGCCTCGGCAAGTACCCGCCCCTCCCCGCCGCGCATGCTCCTCCTTCCGTGTGACCACTGTCCCCCTCCGTGGCGCCGTCCCCCCCGGGGGCCCGCGTGCGGTGGAGGGAAAGGGGCCCGACCTCGCGCCGGCCCCCAGGTGCAGCCGGGCTTCTCCATGGGTGCTGCTGCTTTCTGAGCTCAGATTCGAATGTCGCTGGTCTCCGTCCTCCCCTCAGTCCAGAAACCTGTGAGGTGTTTCCCCCTCAGCCGCGATGCTGTAAGATACTAGTTTGTATTATTTTTTCCAGTAGCGCTTAAGTATTGGTTTGCATGAGAACCACCGGGGGGTGCATGCTGAAAACCTAGCAACTCAAGCTGGGGGTGGAGCCCCGGGATCTGCATTTCTAATTAAAAGCCCAGGTGCTTCTACTCCATGCGTCCCCCAGCCTTGCTGGTCAGTGTGGTAAAGCACACCAGCCACCGTTCACGCACCCCTACGAGTATTTTGGAAGATCGTGTATCCCTCACACTTTCTAGATATCAACTTAAGAGTTGCCAGTATGTGTATTTCCTGGTGTCATGTAAATATTGGTTATTTTAAAATAAAGCTGTTATATCACTCTTTTAAACATATTTGGTGCAATTTAAATATACAGCAATTTGACTCTCATCCTCCATTTACAAAAATACACGAATAGGTTCTTTGGTTATTTCTATACACTTTCAGCAAAGAATGCTATCGTGATCTATTTTCATGCTTGAAATTTTATCACTTGCCCTATTTTCTTGCCAACAAAAAATATAAATGGAAATTCTTTAGTGTTAACCCAGAACTAATATTGTTTTCATCCATTTTATTTCAGTAATTTTTTAATTACCAAAAATGGATACTATAAACACTTCATGAGAATGCTCTTTATCCTAACGAGTTGAAGAACACATGTTACTTACAGCTTAGAACAGGACTCAACATCATTGATATTCCTTGTTCTTTATAGATCTAAGCACATAAGCAGAAGAGACGATTCTAATGTCATACATACAGTTCTTTGAATTCCTCTGGAATTACGTGTCAAAAATTATTAATGATCTTCCTTTAGTTTGTTGAAAGCAGAAACCAGAAACTGGCTGGTTTGAGAAGGATTTGCTAACCAGGCTTTATAGCCCTTTACGTTCAATACTACCATCGGGATTTACCTTTGGTGCCCCTGAGGTTTTCAGACTCCAGAAGGCGATGCCCAGGTTGGAGGAGATGTGAGCCTTCCTCTTTGTAAAGAGGAAACGGGAGTGTAAAGGGGCAGATGGGCAGGCCTTGGCGACAGGCACATCCTTGGGCAGATCAGTTTTAGGACCGTATGTATGCCTGTGCCCATGAGTCCCTTGGAGAGTGAAGACTAATGCTTCAAAGGATTACAAAGCAGCTACAAAAAGCTCATGAATGAAGATCACAAAAAAACCAAGGCTTACCTGTTCAGCTCTGTATCCTTCAGAGTGGTGTTAAAAGCTGTGCTTTGGCCTCCAAAACCCTGCAGTGGAAGGAGGACCCACACCCTGGTGCCCACAGAGGGGAGCAGGGATGCTGTGGGAGGAGGAAAAGTTTGTACGGGAGCGAGGAGCATCTTACACCTTCTTGGTTTTCTGATAAGACTGTAAAGGACGAGCCCAGAAGCCGGCTCGCTCCCTCCCTGATCGGCTACCAGCATGTGTATTTATTTAGTGAATCGGGTCCTTGCGGTGAAATAGTGGGATTTCAACTGGGGAAGGATATCGAATAGATTAATATCTGTATGCGTTCTGAAATCTAGGCTCCCTGGTGTGAATTTTGCCTTCTTGATTCAGGCTCTTTCCTGTGAGAATGTGGTTTCTTATCGTTCATGCTCTTGTTCTTTCCATGGTCCTGGCGCAGAACATCCAGGTGAAGGACACTCCTGTTAGGCACAAACCTTTTGAAAGACGAATTTTACTCAAAAGCCAGATTATTTCTAATACAAATCCAGATGCTTCTGGCACGCAAGTCTTTTGCATGGTGCCATGGCTGGTCTGGGCACATGGCTGTCGTGACTGCGTGCAGTGCTTTGTTTACACACGCAACAGATTCGCCGTGTTCTCACCCCATCCCTGGGAAGTCGGTACCATCATACGGTCATGTGCCTTGGAAAGCAGGAACCTGGCGTTGAATACAGCATCAGTGATGTTAGGAATTTTACCCTTACACTAACTCCCCCAAAGGTTAAAAATGAAAGAAAACTTCAGTGTGTGGGTGTGTATATGTACACCCAGTCCTGGCTCTTCCGGACAGCATGATTCTTCCCAGCTTTGGTCCCCATTACCTGGAGGATGTTCATGCAGACCGTGGCCTCTAGGAGAACAGGTACCAGGCGCCCCGGTTGCTCTGTCACTGTGACGTCCGCATTCAGGTTCTGCTCATACACTGGGCCATCCCTCCTTCCTACCACAAACCACATTTCTCGGGCCAGGGAAGGACTGAAACGCACACGTTCATGTTAAAATGTGAATTTTAATTGTAAAAATTGTTTTCTGTAAATATAGTTATATCAACCTCTCTGCACACAACTTGGTTCCGATATATACAGATATGATACACACAGATGTTATTTGTACCACAAAACAATCATTAAAGAAACATTCACTCCTCATAGCTTCAGGATTAACACCAGCTTTCTTTAGAGCATTAAAATCATTACCATCAAAACAGAAGAACGTACCTATGCGACTAGTATTCAGGGTGAAATTTATCAACTGTCTTACTAGCTTCATACTATGAGGTCAAGAATTTAAACAAAAATAGATTCAGTGTTTCTTATTGCTAGAACTCTTATGCTGGGGTATTAAAATAGGGGTTTGACATTTAAGGCGACAGGGAGGCTATGTTAATCCTAACTTGGGAGAAATAGGAAAACCATTTTTCCAAGGCTACAACCATTCCTTTTTCAGAAAAGGTTGACTTCCCAGACCTATAAAAAAAAAAAAAAATTCAGCCAACAAGCTTGGGTAAATAAGGAGGTTGATTTTCTTTTCCTCTACTCTGTACCCCTGAAGTGTCCTAGCTGGACTGCTCAACAGCACAGAATTCATACCTTTCCTCATTATGGTCTTTGTGGGCACTCGAGTCAAACTATTCCTGAGGCCGCCTTCCAAATTTTTGAACACTTTTTATCTTCGCTTCATTTGGCCTAAGGAGGTTTTCACTCCAACATCAATGAAATCTATTTGCAACCAGCTAACTCTATGACCTCTCTGGGGATTTTTCATTTTGTGGATCCTCCCTGGCTAATTTCTAAGGCCCTGCCCTACTCTACCCCTGCATTCCCCAGCTGTCTTTAGAAAGCAGACTAAATGTATCGTTAGTCTAAACACGCCTTCCAAAGCCAACGTAATTCACACCTATCCTTACACTACGGTAAGTAAATAAATTTTCTGAATTTAGATTACGTTACTGCTAAAAGCCCATCCTATGCTGAGCTTCTGGAATAACTCTAAAGAGGGCTTCCCCCCGGCCCCCCATCATTGTTTGTAATCACTAGAAAATTCTTACTTCCTTTCTAAATGAGTTTTACCCAACTGCCCCCGTCTTCCGGCTCCAGAGAGAAAGTGCCAGGCAGAAGACCACGTGGCTTCAGGAAGAGGCCTGCTGATCGGCCTCCTCACGTGAAGCAAGAGTTTCCCTTGAGGTCGCTGCCCGTGCCATCCTCTCGAAGACCCTCCCGTTCACCTCCCAGAGAGCATGGCTAAGGCTCCCAGCACAGTGTCCTTATTCACGCTCAAAGACGAATAATGACACTTCTATGAGGTTTCAGTTGCTTCCAAGTTACAAAACTTGTTTCTTCCAGGATTCTAGTTTTGAGATTTTCTTCCGTTTCCACATCTGCACACTTAATTCATCACATAATAATATCGACATAAAAATAAACTCCCATTTCTCATAAGAAAAACAGTAACTTAATTCACAGCCTTTCTCCCAACACTCAGTGCCCTAGCAGCTCCTGGGAACAGAGGTATATTAGTCATCAGATGGAATCTTCGAAACCCACGGACTCAGGGGTAAGAGGAGCCCTTGACCCCTTCTCTTCCCCTACCTGAAATCAGAGAAGGGTCTTCCTGAAACAAGAAGGGGCAGGTGGGGGCCAGCGGAGGTAAGCCCCCCGGCCCTGGAGGAGCCTCACCGCAGGGCACGAAGTGCGGGAAGACCCTGGGGCTGGACCTCAGATCCTGAGCCCACTAGTGAGGAACTGGACAGGGAGGTGAAAGCCCCCGCATGACGTGTTGGTCCCCATGTTGACTTTCCTGCCTATTTCAGAACTGGCATCCTACAAAGGAAAGTTCAGTGTCAAGCTGAACGTTGTCTTACAATTTTATTCGACGCCCTCCTGCTCCTTTACCTTTCCAAGTATGATCTGTACGGGGACTGGAGAAAACATCTCAATCCATTCCCTGGGCTATGCAGTTTCAGGGGGAAAAAAAAAAGGTCCCTGAGGTCCCTGCCTCTTCTCAGAGGGTTGCTGTCCTACCATTAAAACGTTAATTCATGACTGCCCTTTACAAAAGCTTCCCTGAAGGCCTCGGTTTAAAGGTGAATCATCTCATCTTTTTACTGTGTTGGAAGGGCTTTCAGTGGATCAAGACGAATAGCAAGTTCGTCCTCGTAGCCACCGGAATGAAAAACAGCGATTCAGGTCGGATTTCTCTTTACTTTTACCTTCCGGTTAAAATATCAGGGAGTTACACTGATAAATGAGTCTTCACAGGTGGTATTTAGAATGATCTGTGCACTGTGCTACACTTCAATTTCCCATCTTGATTTTCACGAGGAGCAAAACAAGGGAAGCTATAGATGCAAATTCTGGGCCAAGTTATTTCTATCATTACCAATGAATTCGGCACCCCTCCCCGGCCGAGTGGAAGAGGTGCCATGCCGGATGGCGGCTGTGGGAGGCGAGAGCCTTCTGACTCACGGCCGTCCTGGCTGCCGGAGGACCGTGCAAGGCCCCAGGTGGCACAATGATACTGGAACAGACACCGGGCCTAAGGAGTGCTTCGTGCTTGTCTAAAGCCATAGTTAATTCTACACAAATTGGCCCACCCTTTTTGCTCTCGTAGGAGATAAATCCTACCGTTTCTGACTCCTGAAGAAAGAAGCCTAAGCCAGAGGGCAACCAGACATTCTCCCCATGGCTGACTATTACCATCTGCCGAGCCTGCAGAATTGGAAAAATCCACCTAAATGGGCCTCTGTCGCATTTGGCGGGACGTCAGTAAACCCCAGGCCTGGGTTCTTGGTCCCACAAGGAGTCCTGCCACCTGGTTTTTTCTGCCTTGATTCAACGGCGGCAGCAGCCCAGGTGTCTCAGGTCAGCAACGTTTCCAGGTGACCACATGGCTCATAGCATGGCATTAGACCAGGCTGAGAGTTCTCAGAAGGACCCAGCCAGCTGAGAGGAGGCAGGGGAGGGGGTGAGGTTCAACAGCACAGAAGGGCAGAAGGCTACCACGGGTCCAGCCACCCCACCTAGGCTTCCAGCTCTGCCCCAAGGGTCGGTGGTAACCATCCCCGCCCTCCAGAGCTTATCGATCTACGAGGCGGTGAAGAAGAACGTTGACCAATGTCTTCTGACCGAAAGCAGAAGGGTTTTAAGGAAATAGTTCAACAGTGACAGAAAAGCTGGTCCACGTGGCTTCTAGCTTCTGTAACTGCAGGGAGCCCTGCCGGGTACCTCACTCTCCGGTTCCCCTTGTAGAGAAGGGGCAGCCGCTAACTGGAGACACTGGGGAGAGGACAGGGGGATGGAAGCAGGGGTGGGGGACAGAGCAAGTCTTCCAAAGGGGACCTCCGTATGACTGACTACAGAGCGACGGGGCATGTTGCTCAGTCAGCCAGAGGTGCTGTGCTGGGCTTCTGGCTGATAATGACACTGGCAAGGGAAGGACGGCTGCGTCTCCTCACAGAGGGAATACAGGGCAGGAGGGGGAGCAGTTCTGTCCTGGGGTCAGCTGAGCCCAGGCTCACTCGTATTATTCCCCTCCGTGCCCAGCCCCCAGCCCCCTGCCCGAGGGTGAGGGGGCGGCCCATAGCCGCCAGACAACCGCCTGGAAGAGTCTGCAGCTAAAGGGAACCCAGAACCCCGACCCGCAACGCAAAGGAAAGAACAGAAACCTTATTTTCACCTTACGACCTTTACATGAGCACTTATGAGCTTGGAGTTACAATTCCACAGAAACACAAGTGTTTGCATGCAGAAGGGCGCGGGGACGGACGTGCTTTAAGATAGTCCTTTCCAACAAACCCCTCAATTCCAGAGGAAGGGGGCCTGCGTCCACCAAGAGAATCCGACCTTTCCTGCTTCCGATCGACCATCCCCCTAACTTAGAAAACCTTGAGCCTTCAGATAGCACTAAAAGTCACCATGACTTGACCCAAGTCCGAAAGGCTGCTCCTTCCCCAGAGACAAGAGAAGGTTGCTCTTCAAGGAAAGAGGCGGCGAGGCTTTTTTTGTAAACATCTATATTACTGAAATGGCTAAATCCACACTGCAGAGGAGAAAAGTGTATTAGTTGTACAGTTTACATTTCAATGCCCAAACTTATTTATATATTTACATAAAAGAACCTACTTTGATTAATCAATACGTATTTGCATTTTTACATGTGAATTTCTTTAGTCGTGAATCCCCTATCATGGAACTACAGTGAAAATATTTTTGAGTAAAGCAGTGAGCCCTGAAAAGCTGTAAGACTTGTGTGCCATCCACTTGAAAGTCATTTCTCTGCTGTGTGTAGTAGCCTGGCTGGAACCTGGTCACAGACATGGACACACGGATGGCTATTCCAGTAACAGAGCCAGGCAAGAAGATCGAGAGGGAAGAAAGTCACCAACAACCCAGGAGCCCAAGTCAAAATCCTAAACTATGGCCAAAAAAAGCCCTAACCTCTACTCACAGGAGCTGGCTTCAAATACCTACGGTCTCACCTAAGTTGGCATTCCTGGAATGCACAGCCAAAGAGAACAGGCAGGGACCCACAGGAGCCGTCCCACACCAAAACATGTCACAGGGACACAGGTAAACTCATCACTGACGCTCGGGGGTTCCAACCACTTCTCTAGGTGAAGGCACTATCAAATTTGCTCTCCAACAAACGTGTTCTGTCTCTGGCCCCAACTGCTTAGCTCAAGGACTGTCAACTCTGCTGGCAAGAAATCTGTTTGTGAGGGCCCCAGACTGGTACACAGTCTTGTTCCATGCTTCAAACTCTGAGTAACCAACTCCGGATCCTTGCTGGAATATGGAATCCAGTGAATCTCTGTTTTGATCCCGAGGCTCTGCTGGTGATATGTCCAGAGAACTCTCAGAGAAACATCTTCTGCTCTATCCTCTTTGAACCCCAACTGCTCTACCTTTGGTGGGAACAAACATTGCTCTAAGAGCATAGTTAGCCCTTAAAGGAAGCTCAATTGTAAAATGAATTTGCTTGCAAGCTCCAGGGCCATCCCTGAAGGAGCGGGATTCAGAGAAAGGAGGAGTTTTACGTTGAGTGGCCACCGTTAATTTACTCTGAGGAAAGTTTCAACACTTCAGGCTACAATTTTACTTTCCAGCTGGCTGGTAAGAAACCTCTTCTTGTCATTCTGTCCTTAGAGAAGCTCATGCTTTGTGACGGAAACATCCTCTTGTTCCTCTTTGAGGTCTCCACTCACATGAACAGAGAAGACAGATTTGCCCCAGCGAACAGGAAAAGGGATCTGATCCCAACACTGGACTCCCGGAACTGATAAAACACCTCGAAAGGTCATGAGCTCTAGCTTCCACCTTGAGGAGATGCACGTACAAGGCCACCCTGGACAGAATACCGCAAGGGACGAACTCCTGGAGACTTTCTGAACAGCCCACCCCAGTGTTTCCGAGCTCAGCCCGCTCCCAGTGACACATGGCCTTCACCACATCCCCTCAAGTCACTCGACCAGGACACAAGAGAAGCCACTCGGATGACGCCTATGACAAAACCCAGGCAGTAGCTCTGGGAGAAAGTGGTCCATTCCAACATGGCACCAGGGCAGGGCACAAAACCAAGGTGGTCTCATCTTACCACTAGGAAGGAAGGGAGAAAGGAGATTGCAAAAAATCACATTTGTTGGGAAGTATAAACCATATTCCTTTGTGTCAACTTAATAAAAAAGGAGGTCCTTGGGGGCCCAGTGTGAACTCCCCACGTGAGGAGCGGCTCACCGGTCTGGGCTCACTCTTCCTATGGGCAGCAGGGGTTGTCAATGACCAACATGACGTCGATGCCATAGGCCTCCAGCAGGTCCATCAGAAAGCTCCGGTCCCCTTGGGGGTCTAGACCCATGCCCCGGGCGTGCTCAGCGGTCAGAGTTTTGTCTTGACTGGCGGACACCTCCAACAGAGTCTGAAATATCCGGTTGTTCTGCTCTAGGAAAAACCTGTGTTCACAAGATAAGACACACG
Organism: Panthera uncia; assembly: GCF_023721935.1. Taxonomy (NCBI): domain Eukaryota; kingdom Metazoa; phylum Chordata; class Mammalia; order Carnivora; family Felidae; genus Panthera; species Panthera uncia. The sequence continues at coordinate 150,327,111 of NC_064816.1, forward strand.
GAAGGGAGGGCAGAAAAAAAAAAAGGGTCACCAAATAATCCACACATGGGGAACCAAAACTACATTGCTTTAATATGCTTTTAAATGCTTTCAAAAATAGAATGATCTCTAAAAAAATAAGAAAATTAGGACCAAAGTTCAAGGGTTACTAAAGTGACACCAACTTTAGCAAAGAAACCGCTAGCATTAATCATGGCATGACCTGCAAAGTCCCCAAACTTGGGGACTTTTGGCCTGCCTGCCAAAAACAAACTTTCCTATGGAAGGTTACTACATACACTGTGTTCTTTGTTCTGCTTAGTCAGAAGGGGAAGAGAAAGAAAAGACAAAACCCTAAAAAAATCCTGATGATCCAGCTCTGAGGTCAAGACTTAAACGTGAGAAACTAAAATTCACCTTCAAAGCCCTGGACAGGTCACTGGGGCCAGCAGCACGGACGAGCCTTAGCGGGGACAGAGCAGGGCCCTGAGAGGCTCTCCAGCCTGAGAGCCATCGCAGAGCACGCCAGGCTGTGGCTGGCCATCCACAAGGAAGAGGTGGGGCTCGGGGCTGGGGCAGGCACGGGGATGTCTTTTAGCCACCACGACTGGGAGTGAAAGGCCAAGGGGCCGTGGAGCCCCACTGTAGGCACCAATACTGCCCTAGCTCCCCACCATCCTCGGGTATTTCTTTTCCTTTGGTTACTTTTTTTTGTGTGTCGGGGGGGGGGGGGGGGGGGTATTATACACAGAGTGTGATTTACGTGTCACCGATTTATGGTGCTACGTAAATTTATGAGCCATGTTCAGAAAAGGCGTGAACTGTCTAGACTTTTCAGATCTATTCCAAGGGGCTCTCAGGTTCCACCAAGGCATCTAAGTGCCCAAAGAAGTTCTAACTGCTCGTGAATTTCAGGTGCAGTGGAACGCATCAGACCCTGAGGAGCCTCCTGGATCATTTCCGAAAACTTGTACCTCTCAGCATCGTGCATGGGTGGGGAGGTACGCTTTAATAGAATCCAAGAACTACACCTCTGTTGAAATGTCCACATTAAGTTCTCAACATCCAAGCCAGAGATGGTTCTCGCTGCAAGTGCCATGTTCCTCACCCCGACCCCGGGGCCTGGGGAAGGAAGGCCAGACAGGAAGCCAGGAGAATTGGTTTCCGTTCCAATTACAGTTCTGTCTGCCCCGCTGAGCGCTGTTTCACAAGCTGCTCAGAAGTTACATAAATGCTGTAAGGTATGAAGACTATGGCTCCTGCCCCCGACCACGAACCAACACATCTGGGGGCAGGGGATTTCATTAGGTTCAAAAGTTAACATTTCTGATCATCCCGTAACACTGAACGCAAGGAACTCTTTATTCGAGCGAAGCAACGGATGAGAAGCCCCCGCACCCTGCAGGGCAGACGCTTCTGGGCAGTGGACATCTGGATGCACACGCTCAACGGAAAGACAAAACATCAGGATTTGCGTTTTTCTCTTCCCTGTCCGCTGGGTGTCCCCCAGTGGCATTTAGGGCTTAAGGTGGACTCCACACGGAGCCCAGCTCTCAGTGTACCCGGCAGCAGCGATAAAGGCCATCCCTGGCCTGCCAAGCGTGACACGGGAGGGGTCGAGGCCCAAGGCGGCGAGCGCTCAGGGATCCCGGGAAGCCCCACGACCGCTGCCCGGGCTGACTTACAGCACAAAGAGGTCCTCCTCACAGGGGGTGTAGTCGTCTTCCAGCTCCTGGGAGTACAGCAGCATCTGCCTGTGGTGAAGGAGGCCCCCGTCACACTCCGGTGCCGTCACAGAACCCCGGACATCGGCCAGGTCGTGGGTCAGGCACCTGCACGGGGCGGGCGGCCCCTGCCCCCGGCCCGAAAGCAGGGAGACCGGAAGGGAATCAACGGGCCTTGGAGCCAAAGCCCCCAGGGTCCAGGGCCAGCTCTGCCCCTGGGTGACCTCAGGCAAGTGGCAGTCTTTCGTAACTGCCCCTAAAACAGGGATAGGGATGGTGATGGTATTTATTTCGCCACCGGTACCAGGGGGTGCCGTTTACTTTACGGGGTAACCAAACTCCTGAGAACTGCGGGAGATGACGCGGAGGCAAGCTGCCAACACTGTGCTCGCCAGGTGCTCGCGCTCTTCCCTGGGCCTCCCCGGATCCGAGCCCATCAGCCAGAGGTCACCTCCACACGCTCGCCGCCCGCGTATCAGGCCAACACGCCAGGAGCCCGGCTTCGTCCGCCCCAGGCTCCCCTTTGTCCCCCATCTCCCGGGCAGTCGGCCGGCCCGGCTGAACTGAGAAGGGCAGTGCCCCGGGGCCGTCTCTCTCAGGGTGTGCTGGCCTTGGCCGTGCCCGCCACCCCGCGTGGGCACGCACGTGCCGGGACCGGCTCCCGCTACCTCTGCTCGTTGAGCCGCCGGTACTTCTCCCGGTCGGCGCTGTTGATCCTCAGCAAGGGCTGCAGGTGGCCGTGGTGCGTCTTCACATTCTGGTTATCCACGTAGACGTCGTACAGTTCCCGCTTCTCCTCGAAAATCTTCTCCGTGGTGCCTGTGACAGCCAAGCTCAGGGTATGGGAACCCGGAGGCCATTGCTGAGAGGCACCAGCCCGACCCCACCGGGTAAACAAGGGGTCCGGGAGCCCCGCACTGCGAGGAGAGGAGAAGGGGCCCCCGGGGAGCGAGCTGGAAGGCCAGAGCCTGGCTTCTGGCAGAGCCGGCCCGGGGAGCCGGGGCAAGGATGTGCGGGCGGGGTGCAGGGAGGGCCCCGTACTCACAGGCCACATAGGACACCTCTACCTCCAGGCTCTCGATGTCGGCCACGTTCACGTAGAAGAAAGGCTTGGACTCAGGAATGGCGCCCCCGATGCCAGGCAGGGAGACGTTGGCCAGGCAGCAGCAGCAGTACACTGTGGGACAGGGGAGGTGAGAGAGGAGTGTGGCCCGCCCCCCTCGGAGCAGTCAGCCTCCGAGGACGCCGCGGAGGGCTTGGCTCTGCGCTGTCCCGGCACCGGAGTCACAGGAGGCTCTGGCATTCTGAGGGGTGGGGCGGGGGCACGAGCCTCTCGGGTCCCACAGCGGAACCGGACCTCCAGTCGCGCCAACGGTGCCTCACCCCCTCCAGCTTCCAGTGCGCAGCTCACCGCGTCCCACTTAGACTCTGGCACTGCTGACCTTCCCCCATCTCCGAACCCCCGCCTGCGATAACCCCTGTTTCTCCCGGCTCCCTCCCTGCTTCTGATGGCCCCACCGAAGTCTCCTCTGTCCTCCACCTTTACTGCTCCACCTCCTGTGCCCGCATCACCTCCCTGCACTCGCGCTCTTCCCGGGTGACGCCATCCGTCCCGCGGTCACTGGCACTCCACACGCCGGCCTCGCTTTCCCCCCAAGTCCTGACCCACCCGCACCAGCGCCTGTGTCCACCTCACGGAGGCCTCACAGCAGACACGCACCGTATTCAAAGCCAGTGCTGTCATTCCACCCCCTACTCCTCCTGGACCCTCATCTGGTGGCCCCCCCATCCTCGTCATCCTGGACCCCTCCTCCATTACCTCACACACATCAGAACCTTCCAACCCAATCACACACCAACTCTTGCCAAGTTTTCCTCTTTACTGTATCAGAATCCCCATCTCCTCTCGCCACCTACCTCTTACTAGACCACGGATGCGTCCCCCAACCAACCTTCTTCACGGCCGCCAGAGCCCACATTCTAGAATGCAAGTCCGGCCCTGGCATTCCCAGGCTGAAAACCTGGGACCCTCCTGGGGCAGCCCCAACATTTCTGAACTCGGTCAACAACGCAAAGACTCGAGCAGTTTCTGCCCTGAGAAACTCACGACACAACACCCAACCTTGGTGTTTAGTTACCTCTATAACATACAACGCCCACAGGAGGGGGAGAAAATATCAAAATGCGCTTTCGAAGTAAGGCAAATTTCCAAAGGATGAGGATCTGTTCTCCAAAGAACTTGATAAACTGAGACATGCAGCCGGCTGGGTGAGTGATCTGAAAAAATAAAGGAGAGGAGAAGAGCTTGTTAAAAAATGTGAAAAACGTCCCGTGCAGATGTGTGCTAACCACTCCCCACACCCCTGCACCACAGACATCACAAAGTACAACCAACAGATGCATTAAGGGACGGTTACTTCCACACAAGATGGTATTTTTCTCTAAAGTCTCACCTTTATGCTGGGTTTCGATACTGCAACAGCTCCCCTGATACAGTGAGGTCTGAGTTTAGGGATCATTAAGTACTCAGGAGAGAGAGGCACAGAGGACACAAGGCTGAACCTAACTTTTGAAGAGTCAGAAAAGTCTCTGAAATGACAGTACCTCTCAATGAGAACATCCAACTCGAAACCATGATTGAGCCCTGGAAGGAGTACAGTGACGAGCCAACGGTCTCATATCAGCTCCCCAAGTACTCAGGGGCCCGCTGCCGTGTGAGGTGAGGGGTTGTGCAGGCAGGAAGACCCACGCCCCCTGCCCCCTCCCCGGCCTGACCACCACTGCACGTCGGGTCCAGCCTCTTCCTTCTCGATAACTGCAAGAGCCTATCGGCCCCTGCAGACTGCTTCTAGGAGCCCTGAGCCAGGAATACCCCAGAAGCTCTGACCTCAGAAAAGCTGAATTCCAACCCGGCTCTGCCATTTAGTAAGGGAAGGCCTTGAGAAAGTAGCCAACCTTTCCGGTTCACTTTCCGCATGCGAAACGGGGAGGCCATCCCATCCCTCACATGGCTCTCCAGGATTATGAGAGAAAACACATGAAATACACAGGAGCCGATGCAACAAATAAATGCGCAGCGTCACTTCCAAGCACAAGTGTCAGAAGCAGTATCGTTCACCACCCCTGGGGGGCGCTGGTGAGAGCACTTCAGAGGAGCGGTACCCACACCAAGGCAGAGTGCTGGGCCTGCTGGCTAGGAGACCTTGAGACACGCAGCACCAGAGCCTCCCTTTCCCAGGCAGCACCCCAGCACCACTGCCTCTCAGTTGTCCCGAGTGGGCAGAAAGGCTGCCCTCCGCTGAGGGTCCCTGTCCTGCTCCTGTGCCTACCCCTCTCCCAGATCTCCAGGGGCAGAGGCGCCGAGCCACCGCATCTGGTCAGATTCCTACAATCACAATCTTTCACAAAAGTCCAAAGGTAACGACCCAACATTCACTACTAGGTATTTATCCAAAGGATACCAAAATGCTGATTCAAAGGGGCACATGCACCTCAATACTTACAGCAGTGTGCTATCAACGGTAGCTGAACTACAGAAAGAGCCCATATGTCCATCAACTGATAAATGGATAAAGAAGATGTAATACACACACACACACACACACACACACACACACCGAATACTACTCCACAATCAAAAAGAATGAAATCTTGCCATTTGCTATGACATGCATGAAGCTAGAGTGTATTATGCTAAGTGAAATAAGTCAGAGAAAGACAAATATCATATGATTTCACTCATACATGGAATTTAAAAAACAAAGCAAATGAACATAGAGAAAGGGAAGCAAAAATAAGACAACAGAGAGGGAGGCAAACCATGAGACTCTTAACTACAGAGAACAAACTGAGGGTTGCTGGAGGGGAGGTGGGTGGGGGGATGGGCTAGATGGGGATGGGTGTTAAGGAGGCCACTTGTTCTGATGAGCACTGGGTATTATGTGTAAGTGATGAATCACGGAGTTCTACCCCTGAAACCAAAACTACACTGTATGTTAACTAACTTGAATTTAAATAAGAAAGAAACAAAGGCAACTATAGAGGAAAGGGAGCCCAGGCCTGTTCAGGTCCCTCCCAGCTCCCCTCCGCTGATCCTCAGGCCCCAAGCCCCAAGCACTGGGAAGGCCTGCCAGCATTTTGTCCAAATGTGTCCTGGGCCCCAGGATCCCAGAATAAATGACCAATCCTGAATTCTGATCTTATTCATTCATTCATGAATGCATGGACGCACACACACAAGAAATAGTTCTCACATACTTTGCACAAACACTGTTTAGTCTCAGCCCAACAATGAATGGCAAGGCCCAGCCCCTGCCCCCATATAGCCTGGAGACTACCAGAAGAAGCAGGTGCACACGTGAGCCAATCCCAGCCTGAGAGCCGAAATGGGAGAGGGCAGGGCTGCAGGAGTGCACAGGAGAGACTGATTCTAGAGAGGCAGGGAAGACTTCCTGGAGGCAGCGTGTCTCATCTTTGACATGAAGGGTAACTGGAGGGAGGGCGTTCTTGGTGGCGGGACCAGCGCGTGCCGAGGCCCGGAGATAGGACACAACTGCCAGTAGCTGAGGCGCTGGGCCTGGGCTGCACCAGGACGATGCGGGAAGTGGCCACGATGAGGAAGAGCGACCCTCTTCTGGAGGCCGCGGCAGAGAACACGCACCCCTCTCAACCTGACCCTGTCCAACCACACGACACAACAGACGTTTCTCCTCTTAAAATCCACCTCTCCCTTCTGGGCCTCGTTCTGCTGCAGCTTTTACAAGGAACTCTTTCCCTGGCTTGTGCTGGCAACGCCTGGGCTCTCTCTGTCCCTCGCCTCTCCTGTGCCCCCGCCCAGGGACTCCGTCTGCTCCCTTCTCTCTCTCCCCACTTGTCCACTTCCCAAGGAGGGGCCTCTACCAGCCACTGCTGGACCCCTCCGAGCGGCCTCTGGCCGTCCTTCCTCCCTTGCCAGTTAGTGTTGACTCTGCAACGGCCTTAGATCTGACCCCGACTTTACATGTTCTTCATACATGTGTTCACTCTGTAAAAATTCACTTAACTATACATGTATGGTGTTCTTTTAACTTGTGGGGACAAAATATGGTGTTTCAATAGACAGCTTACAGACAAATTTCTTTATATGTACCTATATGTGATAGTCCATAAACAGCCAGTGGAGTCATATCATATATATTATTGTTTCAGTGCTGCCATTTTTTCCCTGGTCCTTTCCTGTTTTACATATGTAAGCACCATCCCTCCATACCTTATCTCATCCCCAGGTAATACATATATTAATAACCTAGTATATACACCCAAACACCGCCTCATGTTTATATATGCACGTATGTGTATCTATCATTTCTGCACCTGAGGCTGTGACTATTTTACGAAACATATGATCGTATCACAAACGGTTTTCCGTACTTTGCTATTCTCACACAAAAACACTTGCTGGTAAACCTTGCACGTCAACTATGTATGCTCTAATTCGTTATTTATAATGGCTGTATAATATATGGGGCATTCTAATTCTCCACCGCTCTACACGATGCTGACTTAAACATTCTTATACAGACATCATTATATTCTGTTGGGTTATAAATATAGGGCAGATCCTAAGGGGTGGGATTGCTAACACAAAGGGTACTTGTATTTTCAATAGGTACTAACAAATTGATTTTGATTTTTTTTAATGTTTTTATGTATTTATGTTTGAGAGAGAGAGAGACAGAGCGAGCGAGCGAGCAGGGAAAGGGCAGAGAGAGAGGGAGACAGAATCCCAAGCAGGCTCCATACTGTCAGCAGAGAGCCGGATGTGGGGCTTGAACCCACGAACTGTGAGATCATGACCTGAGCCGAAACCAAGAGCTGGACGCTTAACCAAATGAGCCACCCAGGCACCCCCTAACAAATTTGGAAGACCAGTCACATCTCCATCTGCAACCAACAAAGTACACTTCTTCCCACATCACATCAACTAGAGTTTGGTAGGCATGTTAATGAGCAGCCCTCACTAGAGAAAAGCAGCTGGCGATTTTACTTTCTGTCCTCTGTGCCTCCTTTGTGGCCTGTTAGGGAGAGGAATCTGGGGACACCCAGGTCAGATGCTGGTGACCCAGGTCACCTTGCTTAGGTTTCAAGATAGCCCAGCAGCAACTGGACTCAGAGCAAAAGCTGGGTCAGAGTTTGGAATGGTGAGAAAAAGAGCGGGGTTCAGTCAATACAGACCCAGAACGCCCTAATGACCCTCTGACCATTTCTTGATTATTGCCTCTCAGGGCATGCCATGGGGTGGGGAAATCCTTAAACTATGTTCCCTGGACTCCCATGGCAGCTGGCTTCCAGTTAAGTTCGTCCGCGGGAGGCAATGACTGGGGACTGGAAGGCAGAAGGCAGGGAGAGGGAGCTCTCCGCTTTCTCACTCATGCTGGTATTTTGCCAGCAGCAGAGGACGCGTCTGATTCTAACCTCCAGCTTCTCCCAGCAGCCGCAGCTCCAGCTGAGCCAGACCCCCCAGAGGGTCCGGCAACAGCAGGTGCACAGTGCCTAGGACACCTGAGCACAGGCTGTGTAGGACTCCTCCTCAGGTTGCCACGGTTTTGATAACATCACCTCTCCAGTTACCCCAGCCCCGTGAGGGTGTGACAGGCAGTCCGGAAGAGGGCCCTAAGTAATCCCCACCTCTTGGTATTTACAGCCGTACGTAATCCCCTCTTCCTCTTGAGTAACTTGCTTTGACCAACAGAATATGGCAACATTGCAGGGCTGTCACTTCTATAATTAGGTTACAAAGGATTCTGATTTCCCTTTTGTTTTCACTTGCTGCCTTTGATGAAGCAAGCCACCGTGTTGGAGAGACCCACCTGGCTATGGACTGAGGACAACAAAGAGGCGGAGGTACTGAGGGCCTTGGTCCACTAGCCTTCAAGGAAACCAATCCTCCAACAGTCACATGAGCCCAGAAGTGATACTGCCCCCGCCCCAGTCAAGCCTTCGGACAAGCCCCCAACCCTGGCCGATACCCTGCCCGTGGTGTCACGGGAGACCATGAAGCAGAGGACCCAGCCAAAACATGCCTGAATTCCTAGTTCACAGACCCTGTGAGATAATACATTTGTACTATTTCAAACCGTGAATCTGGGGGTAATTTTTAATGCGGCGATAACTAATATAAGGTGGTAGCCGTCTCCAGTTAGAAGTATCTGTATTACCTTGCTCCCTTTTTGCTCCTTCAGTCTTCCAGTGCCTAGATCACGGATTCCCTGTATGGAAGTAGCCTGGAATATCTAACATAGTTTGTGTTTTCCTGACGAGACCCTAACCGGTACTTAATAGGGTTCACATTCCATGGTCTAGTGTTTAATGTTCTCTACCGTTTGATTCCAATCTATTTTTCCACTCTCTTCTCTCCTGCTCAGTGGACATAGGAATCCGTCCCAGTCCAGCTACAGGAAGACCTCATTTTATTGCACTTCACTTTATCAGGCTTTGCAGACTGCATATTTTTTTTTTTTTTTTTATAAAATCAAAGTCTGTGGCAACCTTGCATCGAGCCAGCCTATTGGTGCCATTTTCCAATGGCATTTGCTCATGTCACATCTCTGGGTCACATTTTAGTAATTCTCACCATATTTCAAGTTTTTCATTATTTTTTTTTTTGTCATGGTCAACTGTGATCAGTGATTATGACTCATTGAAAGCACAGATGATGGTTAGCATTTTTTAGCAATAAAGTATGGTTTAATTAAGGGATGTGCATTGTTTTTTAGGCATGGTGCTATTGCATACTTAATAAACTACAGCACGGTATAAACATAACTTGTGAATGCACTGGGCAACCAGAAATTTCATCTGACTCACTTTACTGCGGCTTTTGCTTTCCTGCATGGCCTGGAGCCGAACCCGCGGGATCTCAGGCATGCCTGTGGCCTGCTCATGCTCCATGAACCTGCTTGTGCCTTTTCACACCTATCCCTTCACAAAGGTGGTGGGCTAAGCAGCTGGCACTGACTCTGGCACCAGTCCTGTGTTTAAGTCCTGGCTCTATCTCCTACTAGCTGTAAGGCCCTAGGTAAGTCACTGGACCTTTACAGACCACAGCTGGCTTATCTGGAAACAGAGAGTAAACAATCATTTACTTTAAAATATGCCGCAATAGAGGCGCCTGGGCAGCCTGGTCAGTTAAGCGTCTGACTTTGGCTCAGGTCATGATCTCACCGTTTTGTGAGTTTGTGCCTCGCGTTGGGCTCTGTGCTGACAACTCAGAGCCTGGAGCCTGCTTCAGGTTCTGTGTCACCCCCTCTCTCTCTCTCTGCCCCTCCCCTGCTCACATTCTCTTTCAAAAATAAACAAACATTAAAATTAAATTAAAATTAAAGTTAAAAATAAAACAAAATATGCTGCAACAGGTATAGATAAATAGCTGGCAGAAAGCCAGCCTCACAGGAGGGGCTGAGAAGGTGACGGCCCCCACTGGCCTGTTCCCTCAGTCTGGAACCAGCCTCCCTCACTTCTCACCTGGCCAAATACTTCAGGGACTAACCCTTCTTCCAAGATGCCTTTCCAGAGTTTACCCTTAAAGCCCTGGCGTAATTTCTCTACCGGGGAGCCCTAGGTTTCTCCTGAAGTACCTTGTGGCCACCTACAGGGGAGGGAGAAGGAGGAGCTTCATGTTCACAGTCATCTCTGTACCCTACCAACGCCTCACACTTGTCAACTGTAAGCGAACATATTCTAGTACACAAGCTAAGTGCTTCAGAAAAAGTGCATCGCAAAGTCATATCAAGAATATGGTAACTACAGGGAGCCTGGCTGGCTCAGCTGGTAGAACACACGACTCTTGATATTGGGTTGTAAATTTGAGCCCCATGGAGGGTGTGGAGAGTACTAAAAAATATATATTTTTTTAATATTTATTTACTTTTGAGAGAGAGAGAGAGAGAGAGAGAGCGAGCAGGGGGAGGGGCACAGAGAGAGGGAGACACAGAATCCGAAGCAGCTCTAGGCTCTGAGCTGTCAATGCAGAGCCTGATGTGGGGCCTGAACCCATGACTGGTGAGATCATGACCTGAGCCAACGTCGAATGCCTAACCGACTGAGCCGCCCAGGTGTCCCAAAAATAAAATCTTAAAAAAGAAAAAAAAAAAGTAATATGGTAACTACGAAATACAACATGTGTTCATCAAATTCTTCATCTTTCATCTTTTCGACTCCAACGTCTGGCTTTAAATATCTAAAGCAAACAGCAGAAACAAATCCACTTCTTCTCTGCTAGGAATCTACCACAACTGGCCTGCCCTATCATCCTATATGGCTTTGCACCATGGTTCTAGAAATGTCTGGAAAGCATATGGGTTTTCAAAGAACCCAAATGCTTACGTCAGAAAACTATTCCATCAAAATCAGACTCTGGGCATAAGCCCAAGACATAAATTCCTTATGAATCAAAAAAATAATCAACAACCACTGTAGCAGACACGAGCCCAGGCCCACGCGAGCGCCTGGCCAGCCTCACCTTCATCTCAGGGTACATGTATCGGTGGATGGAAGGCAGCCAGTAGACAGGGGGCAGGCTGCCGCCTCTCCCCGGACCGGCATGGAGCACCCCTTTCTTGTCCTCATAGAACGCAGCCAGATGAGAGTAATGTCCTGGCGTCTCCAGCTGGTGTCTGCAAACACACACACACACACAGTGAGAACAGCTCCGGCCCCGGCTCTGCCCCTCGGTCGCCCTGCCCCAAGGGCTGGAACCCTTGGGGACGAAGCGATAAACCAAAAAGACCCTCATTTCGAGGTTGCCCAGAATGCCCCCTCGGGGGTTACAGAAGATCCTCACGTGGGGTCTGGTTCTCCCTGACACCATGGGACACACGCCTCCTCGAGGGAAACGGACAGAATGTACAGACCGTGACTAATGTTTATTGTTCTCCAGCAAGGTGTGCTGAAGAGGGTGTGGCGCCTCCCAGGGAAGGCTGAGCCAAGGGACAACGTGGAAGGCCACAAATCCCCTGCTTACAGCTGCTCTCTGCTGAGAAACCATGCTTGTTTGCTTCGTTATAGAAGACTCAGAGGGGACTTACCCCTCAACGTCTCAAATGAGGGAAAACAATTATTGGATGTCACCAGGCCTCAGACTTTCTGCATCAAGTAATAAAATTATTTAAAGAAAGAAAGAAAGAAAGAAAGAAAGAAAGAAAGAAAGAAAGAAAGAAAGAAAGA
>NC_064816.1:150339026-150365143 GCF_023721935.1 Panthera uncia
AGAAAGAAAGAAAGAAAGAAAGAAAGAAAGAAAGAAAGAAAGAAAGAGAAAGAAAGAAAGGAAGGAAGGAAGGAAGGAAGGAAGGAAAAACTCAGAATCTCTTATTTTCCCACCCCACCTGCTCAGGCCCACAGAGACTGGGCTGTGGGGAACCCTGTCAACCGACCGCAAGACCAAGAAACCCTCAGTGAAGCCCTTGGCCATTTGGACAATGGAGAATCCTGCCTTCGAGTCAAGCGCAGGAGTGCTGTGGGCACTATGTTTGGTAGGGGTGTTATGGGTCCAACTGTCCCCCTCCAACCCCACCAGAAACAAGATCAGCTGGAGTCCTAACTCCCAGTACCTAAGAATGTGACCCTCTCTGGAGACAAGAGTCTTTACAGAGTCAAGTTGAAATGAAGTAATTGTGGTGGGTCCCAAGCCAATATGACTGCTGATCTTACCAAAAGGAAAAAGTTTGGACATGGCTGACATACACAAGGAGAACGCCACATGAAAATAAAGGCAGACATCGGGAGAGACACATCTAGAAGCCCAGGAAGACCAAAGATCACCAGCAAACCACCAGAAGCTAGGAGAGAGGCAAGGAGCAGACTCTCCCCCATGGCCCCAGAAGGAATCGACCCTGCGGACACCTGACCTCGGACTGCCGGCCTCCAGAGCTGTGGGAGGGTTTCTCTTGTTCTCAGTCCCCTAGATTTGGGTTCTTTGCTACGACCACCTTAGGAAACAAATATAGGGAGGAATAAAAGGCAGTAAAGCCGTTTTAGTCTTATCTTCTTGGCGCCCTACAATCTCCATCATACTGCAGTGAGAGAGACTCAGCATACAAACTATGGTTGGCCCCTGGAGCAACGATGACTAAAACAGGGAACCCCCCCCCCCCACCGCCCCAGTCCATCGCTGTTGGCCTCCTCCAAGCTCAGACCTCAGACCTCCTCAAACTGCTCAGAGTCAGGATCTTCCTACTCCAACCGGGAGCCAGCTGCCCTCAAACGGTCTCTTCTCCAGAATGACTTCCAGCTTCTGATGCCAAGGTGACAGCTGTCACTCTGCACTGGGTGATCTCCGGGAAGTTACTACGCTTTTTAAAATCCGCTGTTTGCCCCCTCTCCCTCGAAGAGAGGTACTAGTGCCAACTCAACACTATTTTGAGGGCTAAATGAAATAAAGCAGGAAGAGAGCCTCATATGCCTTGTGCCACATTTCAGTCATTCACAAACATTAGGTTCCTTCCTCCCCAGCGACCCGGCAGCATCTAGGCAGGTGCACAGTGAGGGCTCAAAACACTGGGTAAATGGGGCAAATTCAGGCCCAGCCCTGGAAGAGATCTACAGGCAAATTCACCTTTTAAGAAGAAAAAAAAAATCAACATCAAGTAGGGGCGCCTGGGTGGCTCAGTTTGGTTAAGCATCCGACATCATAATCACGCTGTTCGTGAGTTCAAGCCCCACACTGGGCTCTGTGCTCACAGCTCAGGGCTTGGAGCCAGCTTCAGATTCTATGTCTCCCTCTCTCTCTGCCCCTTCCCCTCCCTCCCTCCCTCTCTCAAAAAAATAAACATTAAAAAAAATCAACTACATTTAAAAAAATTATTACAGGGGCTCCTGGGTGGTTCAGTCTGTTGAGCATCCGACTCCTGATTTAGGCTCAGATCACAATCCCAGGGTTGTGGGATCGAGCCCTGCACTGGACTCCATGCTGAGCTTGGAGCCTGCTCAGGATTCTCTCTGCCCCTCCCCTACTCTCTCTAAAATTAAATACACACACACACACACACACACACACACACACACACACACACACTACTAAGATAAGTTCCTCTTAGAGTGGAGGCTAATTTGGGGGTTCCTATACCTTGTTTTAAGCTTTGCACAAGAAGGAAGTCATGTGATATAACAATAAATGACCATGAGGAGTGGGTGCCTATAATCCTTTTTTCACTCCTACTCATGTGCTTGATGGGAACCCCATGGTGGCTAAATTGTGTTTAATTCTAAGAAGATGGCAGATTCCAGATACTCTTCAAGGACATGTGTCAAACTGATGAAAATTTGCTTAATACAAAATAACTCAAAAATGATTAAGTTCAAGTGTTTTCACTGGGATGTAATTTCCCTGAAAGAACAATGAGAATCAGTTTACTGTATTCTCAATACTCTATTTTCTGCACTAAAGGGGGCTGGGGGTAACTGCTATGATAATTTTTCATTTTCTAGGTTCTTGGTTTGCTGCTCAGCGTCTTTTCTGTTTGACTGCCTTAAATGCTATATTTGAACCGAGTTTCTAAAGAAAAAGCTCACTAAGCTAGAGTCCCTTGACAAAAAGCTAGTTTCAGGACCCTGTCCTCTGACAGCCTAAGATATCACTGACTGATGGAACGGAACAAGGCACTAATATGGAAGACAGAATATGAGGACGGATGGGAATATAAATTGGCAGTTCTGGATAAATGTTAAACAAGTGTTGTATGAAAGCGTCAAAATTTGAACACACACAAAATTTGAACTCAAAATTTGAGATTTTGCCATAAACAACACTGATTATCAAGCTTCAGTACCAAGATAACCCCAAAGGTACTGTAGCAAGGTTGAGAGCTGGAAGGGATGGTGAGTTTCAAAGACGTGCAAGGGGTGAGTTTCTGGGTGATCTTGCCTCTCAGGACGCATAGTACCACACTGAAAGGCAGGCCAAGTCATCTAGGGAAAGTGTCCAAAACATAGGACATTGTAAAAACTAGAGAATGACGGCACAATAGATACTACTGATCTGAAGCCTCAGGCTTCTAGGCTAAGTCGAGGGCTCCCCTGCAGGACCAGAGACGCTGGGGTTCTCCTTAAGCCCAAGCCCCTTCACGGACATAACATAAGCTCATGTGACCACAAAGATGCCCACTGCAGCTAATCCTGGCTTCCCCTACGTACCCAGCAATGAAGTGGCCAGCGTCAGAGTCCGAGATGCCTCTGCGGGATAGGTACCCTTCCTCACTCTGGTGTATTCACTGCTGGTCTGACCCAGTCTGGCTTCTGGCTTTGCAAGTACAGAAAAATAGGCATTTTTTTTTTTTTTTTTTTTTTTTTTTTACTGCTGGTGTGGGTATAGAATGGTACCAGCCTTCTGAGGGGTCACTTGCAATCTGTATCAAATTGTACACTGCATATACTGTCTAACCCAGCGATTCCATTTCTGGGAAGGTGACCTAAACAACCATATCTGGATACGAATAATCATTTACCTACAATGCAGCTCATGTTTACAGTGGCAAAAAATAAGAAACAAGTCAAAAGCCTAATAACAGGGATATAGTTAAATAAACCATGATACGTCTACATACTGAGAGGCTTTGAAATCACCATGATGTTGAGAACTATTATGAGCGACATTCACAGAAAGGTTAATGTATGAAGTTAGAAATTTTAGATGCTGAATGACTTTGATATATATATTTTTAAATTGTGTATGTATATATTTATACAGGGAAAAGACCAGAAGGCTATGTTCACAGCAGACAGGGCTGGCTAGTGGGATCATGGTTGGGGTTTTGTTTTTTTTTTTTTTGTTCTATTTTTCAGTCTTCTACAATAAGTATGTGATAATTTTATGTTTCATCCTTTTAAACTTTTCATTATGGAAAATTTTAAACTTCTACAAAAAGTAGAAAAAAGAATAAGCCCCATTATCCAACATTTAGCTTCAACAATGATCAATATTTTATCAGTTTGGTTACATCTACACCGTATCCCTGCCCCCACACCACTTTTTCTCGAATGCTTTAAAGAAAATCCCTTATCATAATATTTTACCCATAAACACTTTGGTGTGCATCTCTAATTGATAAAGTGTATTTAAAACACAGCTTGAACACCATGCCATTATCTTGCCTAACAAAATCAGTAACAAAGCCCGAATGCAAAATAATAGCCAGTCCACATTCAAATTATACCAACTGTCCCCAAAATATTTTACAGTTGGTTGTTTGAATCATGATCGAAGGAGGGTCCAGAGATATGGTAACTAACATGTTTATAAGCCTGTTTTATGCTAGAACGCTCCCCTTTTTCTAATTTAGTTTTTAAATTATAAGACAGTTCTCCAGTATCTTCTGATTAATAAGAACTAGTCACAGAAAGGACTAGCTAGAGAGATACTGAAGCCCAGGTCAACGGAGGAAATCTAATAAATAAGTTTGGGTACAAGAAGTAAGAATGGACAGAAAACACAGATTCGGTGTTTTCAGAAACCAAGTCTAGTTAATTTAGACTAACAGCCCCGTGCCCGGACCTGCACCTGCCTCACATGCTCCTCTCCCCCTCACACTGTCACGCAAGTCCCTCCCTCTCATGTCACCTCAAGCTCTCTGTAATCAGCAAGCTGGAAAACCTTCCTAGCTGTGACTCAAAATCTAGAAGCCATGAAAAGATTAATGAATTCAATCAAGAAAGATATCTGCATGACAAAAGGTAATGCTAAAAGATGAATGACAAAGTGGAAAAATAATTTATAGTGCAAAGAACAAATGTCCCTACTATACAAAGATCTCCTGGAAATTAATAAGGTCAACAACCAAAAAAAACAAAAAACAGAACTGAGCAAAGGCTAGAAATGGTTCACAGAAGAGGGAAAACAAGTGACTCAAATAAATATAAAGGTGCTCAATCTCATTCCTAAGAAAAATGCAAATTAAAACCATGCTCATGCATGGTGTCTTACCCTACAGAATGCCAAAAACCTCAAAGTTTTATTTTTGTGTTGGCAATGTTGTGAGGAAACTGCATTCTCCTGCATTACTGCTGGGTGGGCAAAATTGTACAATCTTTATGGAAAACAACTGGACAGAATCTATTAAAATTACAAATACCACTACCCCTTGAACCACCAATTTCATTTCTGGAAATTTACTGTACACATATTCTGTTCATATGTGAAATGATATTTGCACATAGGTATTCAGTGCCGCATTATTTGTAACAACAAAAGAGTGGAAATGACCAAATGTCCGTCAATCAGAGACTTGATAAAGCACGGTTCTTCTAGACAAGGCATATAATACAATGGTGAGAAACGATAAACTTTCTGTACTGATATCTCCTTGGATATATTGTTCGTTGAAAAAGGTAAGGTGTAAAACAACATGTACAACCTGATACTTTTTGCATGAAAAGGAGGGGAAAAAAGAACATATATTTGTATTTGTGCACACACACACATTTTGGAAAGATAGAAGAGAAATTAACAGTAATTGCTGGGATTATTGGATGAATATTGGAACTGGGATAAGACTTTTCATTTTATGCCAGTAGTAGAGACTGCCACTCTCTTCTTCCCTGAATAATAGAACTTTCTGATTGTAGCGCATTACAGAGTCACCTAGTCAAGGACCACACTTCCCAGACTCTCTTGCTGTTAGGTGTGGCTAGGAATGAACTGGCCAATGGCACGTAAGCAGAAGTGATGTGTTTAACTTGGGGGATTCCTGAGTTCTTCCTCTTCTTGGAGGCTTGAACATGACCTGGTAATGGTGAGTCCTCCTCTATCATGCAGATGAGGACAATACTCTAGGAGACAGGAGCATAGGACACAGAAAGACTTGGGTCCCAGGATGACCCAGCGGAACAGAGCCATCTAGTACACGGGACTGCCTCTCCCCCTCTAGGACTGCTGTGCTAGAAAAGCTATCTCCTTTGAGTCACTAGATTTTGGGTCTCTTTGTTGTAGCAACGTAGCCTGTGCTCTAGCTAAAGCGGAAAGTGGTGCCCAGAAATGAGTTGCTGCGGTATCAGACAAGACACTGTGGCATTTGAATTCGCAGCTGGCACGGGAAGGTGGTAAGGAAGTAGGTGTTGTAGACTAGAAAGCTGGTAACCCTTGTCCCCCTGTAGCAAAAACCTGCTAGAACTTCAGTAACTTGGACAAGCCCCGTGTCATGTGAACTTGTACCTCCAGGGGAAGCACTTAGAAATCAAACATTGATTGCTTCTCATTTGCAGTGAGCTGCTACAAGAGTAAGATGAAGACAGGCAAGAACTGGCCACTTTGCAGGCCAAAATGGAAAGAAATACAGCCCAAGGGACAGTGTGTTCTGAGTTCTGCAATATAAGTTAGTTGAGGCTCCAACTCTTTGAGATCCCATGGGACTAGAAAAGCCAACTGCTTTTGCACCCCAAAACCAGGAGATAAGAATTTCCTTCAAAGCTTTTATCAAACTCTCCAGTTAAGAGTAGAGTCATGGGAGACAGACCCATTTGCAAAGATCAGATTTAAGGTACGGCCTCAAGGTAGCATCATATTTTATATATATATATATATATGTGTGTGTGTGTGTGTGTGTGTGTGTGTGTGTGTATGTGTATGTATTTATGTATGTATTTACGGTAGTTGCCATTTAAATGAGAAAAAGATGGATAGGCCAAGAACAGACAACAGTAACCAGTCTACAGTCCACTGACTTAAAAACTAAGACCCAAAAGAATCTTTCGCCACAGATACTTTAATTTGGGACCGACTAGAAGCAAACAGACCAGAAGCCTATTCGGTTTTTGAGGGATCTGTATTGTCATGTGGCTGGCCTATAAAAGGCTGTGACTGCTCCACCCTTAAAGAAACCACTACACCCACCAACCTACACCAGCAAGAAATGTGCTCTCTAGGTGTGCAGCCTCAGGGAGATCACGTTCCCCCATGCCTGCTTCAGAAGTGGTTGTGGCGGAAAATGGGTACAAAATCTCCTAGAAGGCAAAGCCAGGAGCCACGGAGGAAAACGGGCAAGGGGATTCTCAATAACAGAACCACAGTTTCACCAGTGAACTTACCAAGTGAACTTACCAGTGAACAACAACACGCTAAATGCTCAACCACACTGAATAATGAATATTTTATTTATTTTTTTAAGTTTAATTTTTTTGAGAGAGAGAGAGAGAACGAGTGAGCACAGGTCACACTGTCAGCGCAGAGCCTGACGCGGGGCTTAAACTCACGAACCGTGAGATCATGACCTGAGCTGAAGTCAGGACTCAGACAACCATAGTGAATAATGAAGACAACTTAGAGAACAGCTCTAGCATTACAGAATTATTAAAACAATCATCAAAATGATAAAATGATACATACGGAGGACAATGCAGAGAAGACATATGCCTAACCAGTGCATAAAGAAGGAAAAAAATGGAATGGAAAAGTGGAATATTTTCTTACAGGAGGAAACGTTCCTGAAATTAAAAATAAAAGATCTATCTATAGATCAAAAGGGACACACACACACTTGGCCTCTCTCAAAAATAGATAAACATTAAAAAAACAAATAAACAAAAAAAGAATCGGGGATGCCTGGGTGGCTCAGTCAGTTAAGCGTCTGACTTTGGCTCAGGTCATGATCTCACAGGCCATGGGTTCGAGCCCCACAATAGCTCAGAGCCTAGAGCCTGGAGCCTGCTTCGGATTCTGTGTCTCCCTCTCTCTGCCCCTCGCCCACTTGCACTCTGTCTGTCCCTCTCTCTCTCTCAAAACTAAACATTAAAAAAAAAAAAAAGTGGGGCACCTGGGTGGCTCAGTCGGTTAAGTGTCTGACTTCGGCCCAGGTCATGATCTCATAGTTCATGGGTTTGAGCCCCACATGGGGCTCTGTGCTGACAGCTCAGAGCCTGGAGCCTGCTTCAGATTCTGTGTCTCCCCCTCTCTCTGCCCCCTCCCCTGCTTGTGTGCTTGCTCGCTCTCGCTCTCAAAAATAAACAAACATTAAAACAAAATAAAAAAAGAATCAGAGGTTTAACTGACTGAACCACCCAGATGCCCCTTTGTACTTTTACATACATTTTAAATAATAAACTTTTTTTCCCACAAGCAACAAATTTCATGTTCTTTCAAAGATCATCATCAAGAATGACTGTTATGTTAAAAAATTCAAATAAATTCTAAAAGTATAAAAGTGTATACATAGTATGATGCCAAGTATATATATTTTTTAAAAAGTATACACATGTGTGTACCCGAAAAGAGGCAAAGGTGCTAAGATTTTAATAGTGCCTCAGGGATTAGGGATAGATTTCTCTCAAAATCTGAAATGAGAGTAATGAAAACTATAGAAGATAACGAATAGTTTCACTGCTTCTGTTAAAGATTCCCTTCCTATTACCACAAGCAGTAATAATGACCCCGAATAATGAATGATGAGGCTTAAAAAGAGTTTAGAGTCTATTTGCCTACCTGGGGTGAAGGAGGTAATTGCTGTGGCTTAGGGTAAACAAAGATCACGTACTTATTAACAGATTATGTCATTCAACAAAACTGAGGACAGTATTGACACAGACCGAAGGCAAATCCGCCCCAGCATGAAGAGTCTTTGGGCCATGAGTTGGGTTGACAGAGAAAAGACCACCACCTGAGGTGTAAAATGTGGCCATGGATGTTCGAGCAAGGGCATCTGCTGTTCTGACACACAACCTATGTCTCTGAGGGCTCATCACTCACACACACACACACACACACACACACCTGGCTGGCAGATTCCCACGGCCACCCGCACATGTATGCGAGCCACATACCGAACCTGGTTCTCCAAGAAGTGCATGTACCGGTAAAGCAGGGTGTAGGACGGAGACAGGATGCCCACAGACTTCATACGTGCACCACGTTCCAGCTCACTTTCCACAGGCATGTTGGCGAAGCAGGCCAGGCCGAAGAAGGGTCCCTTTCGGAAATAGCTAAAACGGACCAAATGCATCGTGGGGCTCAAAATCAGAGAAGAGAAATTTTGTTTGGCTTCGGTTTTTGTTTTGTTTAAAAAAATTTTTTTTTAATGTTTATTTTTTTATTTTTGAGAGAGAGAGAGAGAGTATGTGAGCAAGGGGAAGGGCAGACAGAGAGGGAGACATAGAATCCATAGCCCGCTCCAGGCTCTGAGCTGTGAGCACAGAGCCCGAGGCGGGGCTCGAACTCACAGACCACGAGATCATGACTTGAGCTGAAGTCGGACACTTAACCGACTGAGCCACCCAGGAGCCCCTGGCTTCGGTTTTTAATGTGAGATGCAGCCCCAAGGAAGACAGAGAGCTGTGTCCAGGGGTCTGCATGACAAAGCTCTCAGCCTGAAGACCAATGTTTTAGAACCAAAGGGGAATGTCAGTCCAGGCCACTCAACCCCACAGAGGAGACAACCCAGGTATAAAGAGATTACCCAACTCACCAAGGGTCACCCAGCAGGAGCTAGGACTTGACCTCTGGCAAGTCTGCTGCTGCACTGCCCATGACCATGGACAGATCCCTTCGCTCCTGCATAACTACTGATGCCATAAGGAACCAAAACAAAGATTCATCTTCAGGCCCCTCTGGAAGGGTGCTCTGTTTTAGTAGCATAAGCTACGTCGATTCTTTCCTCACTTCCCGAGTCTCTGAGATTTTTAACAGGGCGGATGACCACAGCTGTCACTTTATCTCCTCCCCCTTTCTTACACTTCTGTCATGGTTTCAGCCCAGTGAGAAGATTAAAGCTACTCTCGTTACCCTCGTGTTCTATTCGTTTGCTCCTCACACGAATCTTAATTACACAGGACTATAACTTGGCCTTACTGAAAGCTGGACTTTCAAGTTTTAGCCCACAAATGGCTTAAGTTAACCCAAACTGTACTGAAAGTCCATTCTTTCAACAAAGCCAAACCTCAAGTAAGACCTAGCATTTTCTTAAAAGGGAGAGAGAACCTCTGATAGTTCTTAACTTTTGGGGGTCATGAAACCCATTGGGAACCTAATGAAAGCTGGGGGCCTTCTTGCTGGAAAACTGATATAAACACAAATCTATCTATATATATTTTCAGGGCATTTCTACACACCTTTGGAAGACCCCCTGATGAGAGCCCTTATGCTGTGGGGAAAGTCTGTGAGAAGAGAGAAATGGTACAGGGATTGACATTCTGAAATACTTACATGAAGTCAGACTGAATTTTATGGGACCCACTGGCCATAGACTTGAACTCAACACCTTCAAGGTCAATATCTTGAGGTAAGCACCATTCCACCATGTTCCCTGTGGGAAAGGAAGGTGACAAGTTAAAAGAAACAAAGTCATTCAAAGAAAAGGACGTAGTACAAGGGCTGAGGGCATACGGCTGCCCAATACACGCACTGCTGGCTCAGCCACCAAGACGCTTAAGTGGGTCATCTCATCCACCACCCACACGCTGGCAGAGTTCCCCAGTTACTCCAGAGGGCCAGGAGACAGGCCTTAAAGGAGCCTTGCCCTCTGCCGAGAGAGGAGCACATTCTTTCTAGTGACGATATGGTCTTTGGTGCTCCATTCTGCATAGCTACTTTCCAACGTCCTTCCTTTCATGGTCTTACTTCCGAGGGCATGATTCTTACCCCCGTCTCCTTTCCCTAACCCCCTGAGATCTTGTTCCAACTTGTCCTTCTACAGCTACTGATGACTCTGACAACCCTGAACTCTTTTTAATTCACGTTGTCATTGACCTCTTTGTGGAATTTGAGAATTCCTCAAAAGTGTATTCCTCTTTTGCCTTGATTCCCATGAGAAAATACTATTTTGGTTTTTTCCCTACTTCTCTGTCTAGGTAGCTCTGTTTCCTCCCCAAAGTCTTTCTCTTCTCTCCCTAGGTGAGGCCCATATCCAAGGCTTGGACTTCAGTTCTTTGCTTCCAGAACCTTGGGGCTCATTCACTCATCATCAGTTACTGACTTTTTACCGAGCTGGACGCTGGAGCTACAAAGCCAAATAAGACATAGTCCCTGACTGCAAAGAGATTAGAATCCAGAGATCAACAAGGAGACCACAGATTACAGTTCCAGGGGATAAACGCTATGAGAGAGGAGAATGTGAGCAGCGATGAGCATCTATCAGATTGAGGGAATCGGAGATTTGCACAACAGCACTGTTACCCAGAACACGGACAGAACACATACGGAATATTCCCTACTGTTTTCTTGTGTGTTCAAAATTTTTCAAAATAACAGTATCGAGCTATGCGTGAGTTTATTTTTATTTTTTCTAACAGCTTGAGATACAATTCGCACACCGTGCCATCTACTCACTTACGGCAAACAACTCAACGGCTTTTAGTATAGTCAGCTGTGTAACCAACTACCACATTTTCAACGTTCTCCCATTTTTACATCCGAGGAAACAATGAGACAGATAGAACACTTGCTCAGAGTCACCCCTAACCAGCTGAGCTGGTGTGCTGCAGGGGCTGCCAGGAACTAGGGTTCTGGGGGCACCTGAAGGGTTCAGTGGGTTAAGTGTCTGACTTTGGCTCAGGTCATTATCTCATGGTTCTCGAGTTCAAGCCCTGCACTGGACTGTATACTGATAGCACAGAGCCTGCTTCCGATCCTCTGTGCCCCAATCTCTCTGCCCCTCCCCTGCTCATTCTCTCTCTCTCTCTCTCTCTCAAAATAAATAAATAAACTTAAAAAAAAAAAAAAAAAAAAGAGCTGGTTTCCAGGCCGGGCCTGGACTCCCTGCATGAAGCTAGACCAGTCACCCGACAGCGGTATGGGGGGAGCAGTTAAATACGCACTTAGCCCAGGCTAGACTTGGCTCCAAGGCTTGGTTTTGTCACAAGCTGTGTGGCCTCTGGTAAAAGCTCTTGGATCCTCGGTTTCCTTATTGTAAAATGAAGACAATTCAATACATGAGGAGGCTGACTCACCTGTAAGATTGCTTCTAGCTTTTAATTCCCAACTACAATGAGGGGGAGAAAATTAAACATAAATTTCCAAGTATCCAGTACAAGAGGAATATATATTCCTTGAAGACAGAGGCTTGCCTACTTCCCTTGTGCTCTGAGCACCTGGCACAGGCCTCAGCCAAGTGGGAAAGAAACATGTGAAATGACCCTTTCGAGGGCAGAGAAAGGTGGGAAGAGTTGGGGGGGGGGCGGGGTGAGGGCAGCAGATGCGGCAGGCCTTGGGTGACCTGCCCAGGAGTAGGCAATGGCCCTGTGAGTATAAACAGGGGTGGGAAGGATTATGACACTTTATTTTAGAACAAACTTATCACTACCCCAAACCCTACTTTCCTAGGCATTAGAGATGCCGTGAATAATCCAGCCAACAGTGCTTTCATATCGTACTCCAAGCATCAGAGAAGCTGCATATCCAGTCTACTACATATGGGTCCAGTCTCCAAATGTGGCAGACACCACGGAGGGTTATCTGGCCTCACCTTCAGAGCCTAAGGTGCTTTCAAATAGTTTTCTTTCAAGAGAGGAATCAGGGCTCTAACAAAGAGCTAAACCCAAAAGCGTGTAAAGGGGAATTAGGATTTTATAAAACAGAAAGGATAGAATGATGTTGTGCGTGTCCGGGTTAAAGACAAGGAAAAGCATGCTGCATACTGAAAGAGGGGTGAACTTGGGGATAAAGGGATTTCCATCTTTCCCCTTCTGTGCATGTCTACTATCTCTGTGGTTCAGTGGCTTTCGGCCTGTGGAGTGCATCAGGGCACCCAGGGAACTTATAAGCATGTTGGGGCCTATCCCCGATATACAGGATCATGGTCCCTGCCTCGTAGCACATGGGGATTCTGCTGGCGAGCTCCTGCTTCAGCCTGTGTACACGGCCCTAACCCTCTGCGATGGGAACAGGAGGCCGGCCTAGGAAGGGACAGCCTGGAACAGGGCTGCTGCAGTGTCCCTCAGGTAGACGCTGTCCTCCTCGCCTACCCAACCTGCCTCTTCTCTTATCCACTGCCTTCTTCCCTCGCTGCCGTTCCATAATGGGTTCAGAGAGCCCTAACACTGTTTCTTTCCTCCAACCCAGCCGATCCATGACTTCTAACAAAAAAACTTGTTAAAACACCACCAGGGTGCCTGGGTGGCTCAGTCGGTTGAGCATCCAATTCTTGATTTTGAGCTCAGGCATCATCTCACGGCCTGGGGATCAAGCCCCCCATCATGCTCTGCACTGACAGCATGGAGCCTGCTTGGGATTCTCTCTCTCTCCCTCTCTGCCCCTCCCCTGCTCACACATTCTCAAAATAAACATTTAAAACAAAGAAACAAAACTTGAATTTACCTAAAATTTTTTTCCTGACAGCTAAGTACAGAAGAGCACACAAATCCTAACTATTGCTCAGTGAATTTCCCCAACATGCACATCCCTGCGTAACCAGCACCCAGACCAAGAAGGAGAAGCCTTCTGTACACCAGAAGCCCCGCTGTCCCCCTGGTGACCCTCTCTCAACGGGAACTATTATCTTGACCTCTAACACTGTAAATCCGCTTGGCTGTTTTGAAATCTATATCGATGCAATCGTAGTTTACATTCTTTTAGGTCTTCTTTTGCTCAATATTCTTTGCAAGATTCATTCATGCGGATCCACGAAGCTACTTCCATCCTATGCATGTAACAGATTATCTATTTCACTGTTGATGTGCGTTTAGCTTATTTCCAATTTGAGGCTGTTACAAACAGACCACTACCAAACGTCTTATACTTAAGTCGTCTGGTGAACACATGTGGGGTGGCTTTGTAATAGGTCAGCCTGGCTAGGCCGAACTACGTCTCTCAGAATTGCCTTCCTCGTGAATTCCAGGTGAGACGGGTGGAATGTGGGATGTGGGATGTGGGAGTGATATGGCAGGGCAGCAGTCGGCATATTGTATGCACATCAGGAGGCTGGGGAAGGAGCACCAGGCAGCTCGTGTGCATTACTGCTCGTCTGCGGACCACTTCGGGGGTCTGGGGGTGGCAGCCAGGCCCGTGAATGCTGGACCCACCTTCCCCTGGATCTTCTTTCACCTTCTGACTCCTAAGCCAGGTGTGTGTTTAGTTCCACAATGAAGGGCATCAACTTCATCAGGACACCCACATCCTGAAAGCTGGAGGCGGACTGACCCGGGTTCCTGTACATGAGTTCCAGCTTCTCTCCATGTTCCCAACTATACTCTCTTCTTCCATAACTGCCAGCCCAACAGAGTTCCAGCTCCCTCATCAGGCAGAAAGACAACAGCCTTATACAGCCTGCCTACCTAGCTCCCACAACTGCATAAGATCAAATTCTTACAATAAATCCCTTTAGACATCTCCTAGCGGTTCTGTTTCTTCGATTAAACTTTGATACAATATGCACACATTTCCGTCGACAAACATCCCTAGGAATAGAACTACCGTAAAAATGTCTTCATCTGGGCTAAGAGATCTTTAACAATTCCCAAAGCAGTGTTTCCCAAAGCTTTTGTTGACAGAGCTTCTGCAAAAAAACAAAAACAAAACAAAAACAAAAACAAAACAAAACACATTTTTCAAAAGGGATTTTGGCTTAGGGTAAACAAGGATAGACACATTTCTTTACTGCAGAACTTCTCAGAGCCTTTAGTATGTTACTCTGCTTTGTGGACCTCTACAAGACCTTAATGTTTCCAAAATTTGGGGGCTAATAAACATATTCTTAACAAGCATCCCCTGTACAGCCCACCAAAGTGGGGGGAAGAAGCATCTCAAGGGACTAATTTTACTGAAGACATTTTTTTTTTTTTTCTTAAGAAATGCCAGCGCACAAGGAGCTGCAAGTTGACCCTCAATATCCACTCTTACAGGGAACAAAACCTCCTATATTTAGCCAAATCACAACTACGTTCCTCAGTACCTTCTTGCCTGTAGGTACGGCTAAATGAGTCAATTCTGGCCAATGGGAAACGGACAGAAGTGAGGTGTATGGTTGCCAAAAAGTACCTTAAAGGGCAGGTGTACGTGCTGTCCCTTCCTCCATCCTGCTGTCTAGAATGTGGATGTGGTGACAAGCCATCATGAATCTAGGTCCCTGGATGGCCGCTTGGACTGAGCCAGCATTCCAGCCCTAGGCTAGCTATCTCCTGTTGCATGAAAGAGAAATAAACTCCTATCTTGATTAAGCCACTGTTACTTTGGGTCCCTGGTATTCATGGCCAAACCCACGTGTTACCTGACACAGCTGACCTGTAGAAGAAAGCCCCCATTCCTCAGCCTGGCTCTCAAAGCCGCCACCCTCGTCCCTCTGTGCGTGTCCGGTCCTCGCGCTACAGAAACTGACAGACTCAGATGGAGGGAGTGACATCCTGGTAGTTACAGTCTTAACTTCTAGATGGATGTAAGTCCCTCAGGGGAAAGTTCCATCAGGGTCAGGCTGGCGAGTCACGGAATGAGCACGGGTTCCAGAGCACTGCTCTGGGGCTAGTTACCCTCACCTTTACCTACTGACACGCTCCTTGAATGAAAGGAAAGTAAATGAAGTAGACGAAGCTACTTCGGTCCTCATGCCAGCCTATGTAATCACTGTCTTAGATGTCTATTTCCACAGGAGACGGGACTTCTTAAAGACAGGAACTTCGTTGATCGTCACATCCCAACACGGCACACCGCTTAGCACGGTACAGGATGGGTGTTACGTAGTAATAACAATAATGAAAGAAAAACAGCTTTATTGCAGGCAGGCATTTTTTAAAGAGCCAACTGATGAATTAATGTTAATTATCCTAGGGGTAATGATACTGTGGTTATGTAAGAAAATGTCCTTCTTCTTAGGAGGTTTATACTCAAGAATTTAGAAGGATCATCATGTTTGCATTTACTATCAAAAGGCTCAGGAAAAAAAAAAGTATATCTTTATATAGTCAGTTTTGACACATTGCTTGCTGAACTAGAGTCGACACAACTGAAGTATTTTTCTTTTTTAAGATTATTGATCTTTGAGAGAAAGAGTGAGCAGGGGAGGGGCAGAGAGAGGGGGACAGAAGATCCGAAGCGGGCTCTATGCTGACAGCAGACAGCCCGATACAGAGCTTGAACCCATAAATTGCGAGATCATGACCCGAGCGGAAGTCAGATGCTCAACTGACTGACCCACCCGGGCGCCCCAACACAATTGAAGTATTGAACGATCTGAGCATAGGGATTTCACATTTCCTTATGCTGGCGATTCAATGCAATCTCAATCCAAATGCCAGCAAATTACTTGTGGATATTGAAAAGTTAATTCTAAAGTTTATATGGAAAGGCAAAGGCCCCAGACAGCCAACACAAGACTGAAGAAAAAGTGAGGATTGACACTACCCAATTCTAAGACTTACCATGAAAACTACAGTAATCAAGACAGTGATTAGACAAGATTAGACACATCGACGGAACAGGACACAGAGCCCAGAAACAGACCCACACAAATACAGTCAGCTGATCTTTGCCAACAAAGCAAAGGCCATACAATGGATAAAGGATTATCTCTTCAACAATGGATAACCACAGGCAAAAAAAAAAAAAAAAAAAAAAAAAAAGAATCTAGACACAGAACTTAACTTACACCTTTCACAAAAATTAATTCAGTATGAATAGTATACTTAAATGCAAAATGCAAAATTATAAAACTTCTGGAAGGTAACAAAGGAGAAAATCTAGGTGACCCTGAGTTTAGCAATGAGTTTTTAGATACAACACCAGGAGCAAGATCCATGAAGAAAAAAATTGGTATGTTGTACTTCATTAAAATTAAAAACTTCTGATCTGTGGAAGATACTATGAAGAGAATAAAGACAAGCCATAGACAGAGAAAATATTTGTAAAAACATACCTGATAAAGGCTTAAATCCAAAATATACAAAGAACTAAAACACAACATTAAGAAAAATATAAACACCCAATTTAAAAAATGAACAAGGGGCACCTGGGTGGCTCAGTCGGTTAAGCATATGACTCGATTTCGGCTCAGGTACTGATCTCAGGGTTGTGAGTTCAATCAAGCCCCATGTTGGGCTCCATGCCGGGCGTGGAGTGTACTTAAAAAAATATTAAAAATGGACAAAAGATCAGACCAGTGATCTCACCGAAGAAGATATACAGATGGCAAATGAGATTATGAAAAACATGCTGAAAATTACATGTCATTGGGGAATTCCAAATCCAAACAAGATTCTTCTCACGCCTATTAGAATGGTCAAAATCCCGAACATGGAAAACACCAAATGCTAATTGCAAGAGCACGCAGCAACAGGAAGTCTCATTCGTTGCTGGTAGGAATGCAAAATGGTACAACCACTTTCGAAGACAGTTTGGCATTTCCTTACAACTAAACATACTCTCACTGTATGATCAGGCAATCATGCTCCTTCACATCTATCCCAAGAGTGAGAACTTAGGTCCACATGAAAGCCTGCCCACGGTTTACAGCAGCTTTATTTCTGATTGTCCCAAACTGGAAGCAACCAAGGTGTCCTTCAGTTGGTGAATGGATAAACAAACTGTGGAACATCCAGACAATAAAATACTGTTCAGAAATAATGAGCTATCAAGACACAAAGACATAAAGGAACCTTAAATGCATGTTGCTAAGAGAAAGAAGCCAATCTGAAAAGGCTACATACTATATAATTCCAACTCTGTGACATCCATGAAAAGAAAAAATTAAGAGATAGTAAAAAGATCAGCAAATAAGGATTAGTAGGGGGAGCACTGAGGATTTTTAGGGCAATAAAACCCTTTCTGTAGGGGTACTCTTACAGCGCATATGTAACATTGCGCATTTTTCTTTTCATTTTTTTTAAATTAATGTTTCTTTATTTTTGACAGAGAGACAGAGTATGAGTGGGAAGGGGCAGAGAGAGAGGGAGACACAGAATCCGAAGCAGGCTCCAGGCTCTGAGCTGTCAGCACAGAGCCTGATGTGGGTCTTGAACTCACGAACCACGAGATCATGACCTGAGCCAAAGTTGGACACTTAACCAACTGAGCTACCCAGACACCCCAAGGATAAAACTTTTATATTTCTTTCACAGTTGGTGTGCTTTGTTAAACAATGTTAAAACTCCTTTTATCAAATCATCATGAAATATTTATACGTACTTAAAGCAATCATTTTTATTTTTTTTGATGATTATTCCCGGTGCGGGGGGGGGGGGGGGGCATGGGAAGGGGCAGAGAGAGAGGGAGACACAGAATCCGAAGCAGGTTCCAGGCTCTGAGCTGTCAGCACAGACCCTGATGCGGGGCTCGAACTCAGGAACCATGAGATCACGAGCTGAGCCGAAGTCGGACACTTAACGGACTGAGCCACCCAGGTGCCCCACATCATGCATTTTTCAAACCCAGAGAATGTACAACTCAAAGAGTAGACCCTAATGTAAACTATGGGCTTTAGTTAATAATTATTTATCAATATTGGTTCATCAATTGTAACAAACATGCCACACTAATGCTAGATGTGAATAAAAATGGAAAACTGGGTGCGAAGGTGCGATATGGGACCCTCTGCACTTTCTTCTCAGTTTTTCTGTAAATCTGAAACTGACGTAAAAAAAATGTTTATTAACTAAGAAAAGAAGGTAACGGATCAATTAATGCAGGTGAATTACCCTGGGATTGGTAATGATATTGTGGTCATGTAGGAAAACGGCCTTATTCTTAGGAGATTTGTACTGAAGTATTCAGAAAAGAAATGTTATGATGTCTGCAACTTACTGTCAAATAGTTCAGCAGAAAAAGATAAGCACACCTCTATATATAGTCAGTTCTGCTATAACGCCAGCTGAATTCGATCCAAAGCAACTGATACATTAGGGAGCCGTTTGATCGTAGGGGATTTCCTGTTTGCTGATAGGTGATTTTGATCACAAGGATCACAATGTGAATGCCGAAAACTGCACCCAGTTGAAATGAGACGCACGGAAATACACAAAACCCCCCCCCCCCCCAAACACTCACACATTACCTTCTTCAGAGTTAAGAGCCCTGACTATCACTTCCAGGCCTACTGTTGTCCATCAAATGTCACACAGCTCCGCTTTCATTCATTTCACCATAAATCACAGGCTCCACCTCCCCAGGTGTCTTAAGGTAAAGTGCCAAACTTTGAGTATTTATGCATCTCCTAACTAGTTATCATATGTAAAGTTGTCCTACCATTTTTATTTGGTTCCCTTTTTTTAAAAAAAAATGTGTCACTGACAGTTTTTGAGCGCTGTGCCCTGACCCCATCTTCTCCATAAACCTTGTGACTTTTACCATAAGTCTTTCACAGCACAGTGACTTTTAGGAATGCATGTTCCACATTAGAGCTGAGATGTGTACGCATAAAGCAAATACGGCAAAATGTCCACAAATGGGGACGGGCTCGAAGTATTCACTGTACTATTCCTCCAACTTTTCTGAGGTTTAAAAAATTTCAACAAATTGGAGAACATAATTTAAATGATAGGGATGTGAAAAAAACATAAGGTAAGCAGAAAGGACTTTGCAAAAGGAAAATAAATGGGGGCAATCTACACTAAGTAGGGTAATAACGAGGCATCATGGCTAAAGGTCATCCTTTCCAGAAACATTACACCATTCACAAAAATTGGAAGCCAGTTTACATATAAAATTTGTAGAGACTTAAAGACAAGTGATTCTGTAAAAATAAAACCCATTGCATGCCAGAAAAACTTCCCATTGAATGCTAACTACCCCGGTCTTGGTCTTTGGACTATTATTGGCTTCCCAAATACCCTCACCATATTTTAGAACTCAGCCAGGAAACTGGGGCCCAAAAGGATTCTACAGAAGGGCTCATCCGAGGGGTAATCAATCAAAAAGAGACGAGTTGACAATGACAAGGGCTTTCCTGCCTCACTTTCTCTCCTTCGCAACCGTGGGCCCACCTGGAGGCCCAGCCTCATCTCTAGCTGCAAAGACAACCTATGGGGAAGGGCCACATGAGCGCACGAGGGTCACATGTGGCAATCTGCATTATGTATGTCTAGCCGGCCATTCAATAAATATTGGCAGAACATAATTGGCAGCCAGTGCCAGGGGCTGGGCTCATGCAAAGGCAAATATGTATGTCCCCGTGGAACTTGGACTCCCAGCTTATTGTGCAGGCAGCCCAGTCATCCAGGGGAAGCCAGAGGGCGAGGCTGAGCCTGGTGCAGATGGACAGATGGTCTGAACCTGCCTCTCCACGGTTCGGAAGGTCAGCCTGGCAGCTGTGTCCACGGCAGAGCCTCCCAGGGCTGATGTTTGATGAACTCCTGCACTGGGCGAGATCTGCTCTGTCCCATCTACTGCAAACGGGACTGTTTCCGTGTACACTGAGGTGATTCGGCACCACCACTGCTCTGGGAGAACAGACGTGGGCTGTTACTGCTGCTGCCTGTTACAAAGTTCATCTCAAAGTATTTAAAGTAGACAGAGCAAGGATCTTCAGCGAAATAATCTCTAACGGGAAACGCGTGACTTTCCTTCCCCCTCCTCCCTCCTGTTGGGTGGTTTCCAATCAAGGATTTCCTCCTGAGGTCTTGCTATCGGTGGCTGCATCAGCACACGTCCTACAGCTCCTTCTGACCTCAGGAGCAGAGCCTTGTGCCCCCTTTTCCCTCCCCAACATATGCCTTGATTTTTCACCCATTCCATCGTCTCATCAGCATAGACACGAGCCCTGGTTTTAGCTGGGAAGTAAAAAGGAACTTTGTCTCGGGAAGAAAGGCAAGAATCCAGGGGTACGTGGCGCCTCCCCTCCCCACCTTCCCTCTACAGAACCATTTCCTTGGCGGGGCGGGCAGGGGGGGGGTGTCACCAAATGCCAGAGAGGGAAGAAACCTCAGAAGATTATTTGGTTCAGCCTCCAAACACCAGAAAAGGAAATAGCTTCTATTGATTTTTGGTCTTAAATGGTCTTAAATAATTTTAAAACCACCTAGGGTGAGAGTATGCGCGAAGCAAAAGAAGAGTCAGGATAAAGAAACCTGGGGCAGGAAGAAATCAATCCTGGTGATTTCAAGTCAGCCCTCAACCAATCCATGGCTGAATTCCGATGCATTAATTTCAAGTGGAAAAACCCTTCCAGTTCACAGACTCTGTATCCTATTACCCTGGGCAGCGGTGTGAGGAGGGAGCACTGGCCCTGGAGACTTGGCTGGCCTCTGGGCTCTGACCTCTCTGCTCCGTGAATTCAGGGCATCTTCTCCTGCCCACCCCCCCCCCCAACCCCCCCACCGCCCCGAGCCATTACCGTGATGAGCAGCGTCAGAAGGATTAGAGACCAGATCCCCGAAACCCCCCGCATAGTGGGGACCCAGTAACTGGTGGGTGTTATGGTTCTTATTCCTGCTTGACTCTCTTAAGAAACAGAATTCACAGCAGATGGCCACAGACTGACTTTTCCCTGAAAACCACAAGCAGGTGAATCACCAACAGCCGGGGAAGATTCTGCCAACGTGGGATTAATGAAATTAACCACAACTGCATTCCACTGACATCTGAGGGAACTCTGGGAAAGGATGTGGCAGTTAATCATTCTAAGGACCTCCTGGTTGGTTGGCAGAAAGCGCCCTCTCTTTGCCCTCTGAGCTGGCCGTGCTTAGGACTGCTCTTTGCATCTCAAAATTATGTCCCACATCTTCCGTTCTCACTCTACTTTGTCACTGCCCCTGTCACGGCTGGAGCCACTTATGATTTGCACAAGTCAGGGGACGTGGGCCATGCTCCAAGCTGGGTCTCAGACACCACACCTAACCTTAATCCCGCCGTGCCCCCTCATGTCTGCTGTGGAAAAGAACATGCTTGTACGGTGTGGACTTTTGGAGACCGTATGGAGATTAAAATTGGTGTGTGAGTGATCTCAAATCCATAAACTTAGGGGCATTTAGACTCACTAAATGAAACAGGTGTTTAGATGTACTTTAGGTGGTGGCTAGCGGCTGAGGGAGGAACGGGTAGTAATTCATTCCTCATCCGGAAGAACAAAAAGGAAAAGAGATTATCTCAAAAACTTCAGCTCTCCTCCCCTCAGCCTTCCCCTGTGCCCTCCTCAGCAGTCCAAAGCAAGCATACGCCACACAGGAATTATCTGCAGACCCCCCATGAAATAACTCAGGCTGGGGGGAATGTAGCAGTTTAAAGCAATTCTCTTACGGGGCGCCTGGGTGGCTCAGTGGGTTAAGCCTCCAACTTGGGCTCAGGTCATGATCTCACGGTTTGTGAGCTCCAGCCCCACACCGGGCTCACTGCTGTCAGGGCAGACCCGCTTCAGATCCTCTGTCTCTCTCTCTCTCTCCGCTCCTCCCCTGCCTGTGCTCTAAAATAAATAAACATTAAATAAAAATAAGGTGAACCTCTTATAAAGAAACAGCCCCAACGATTCATTGTGTCCAAAGCTTTACCTGCTGCAGGCTCACACACAAGTGGGCAGAAAAAAAAATAAAAATTAAGAATCGAAGGCTTGAATAATGGGTTGATCACAATGAAAGAGCAAGATTCTGGCTGCCAAACCCTCCCACCTGGCTTGCATAGTAAGCATCTGGGCCTGCTGTCAATAGCAGCTTTGTAGCCCAGATGGCCAGAACTGCCATCCCAGGGCTCCCTGCTCCAGAGAGAGACTGAGTGTGTGAGAGTGAGTGAGTAAAGAGAGAGAGCGAGCACACGCGCCTCTACTGCACTTGAACCTGAGGCCCCGGTCCTCACGTCATTTGTAGATACGACCACCATAATTTTCAAACCATGAATCCAATGACAATCGCATGCATTACACCTCTACCCTCTTCTCTGATCCTTCCTACAAATGCCCAACCCAAAACTTGTATCCAGAAGTATAAAAGAACTGCTCTCTCCCATTGTTATACACCAGCCTGAGAATCCCTAAGTGTATTCCTGCTGGAAGCGTGTGCTCATGCACACGTCCACCCACACCCTCCCACACCCTCACCAGGACCCACTCCTCCCTCACACCCTCTTACATCCGCTTTCACCACAGGCCACTCACAACCTTCTCCGCCCCCCCCACCCCCCGCCGCAAGGTGCACCACAGCCGTGGATTTCTCTCCTCCCACATCTTCTCTCTCGCCCTCTCGTGTGCACGCGTGCCAACAGTTACTTCCACCAGATGGGAAGCTGAATGAAATAGCCATGGGCTGGGCAGTAAATGACTGGGTAGGTCAGGGTAGAAGGGAGGGGCTCCTAGGGAACGAAACAGGACACAGGTGGAAGAAACACGGGGGAGTGGGTAGGTAGGCAGGCAAGAGAAAAAACTCCAATCTCTCCCACGTGAGAAGCTCTGTGATATGTTCTGATTTTTATAAAGAAGCCAGTAATTGCTTTACTATTTTTGGTATCAAAGGCTAAGGAAGGTAAAAGTCTTGGTGGACCAAGGTTACTAGCATTGTGCTCTAACCCAACTGAAAAACATGGACCAAGATTAAAGAGTAACACATAGCAGATCAGCCTCAGTAGCAGAGTGAGGAGGACACGGAACTGAACCAGGAAACATGGTCTGGTCCTGTGATGTCTCCAGCTCACTGGGGAACTGAGAACTGGCATCTCACCTCTCCGCACAGTGACTGCCTCGACCGCCAGATAAGGGACACAGCAGGAGCTCTGAGCCCTAGTGCTAACCTTTGAGGATCCAGGAACCTCAGCATTCATTCATTCCAACTTCTACATTAGGAGATGCACCATATTACTTTCACTTTATAGAGGTACTACCAGAGTATTTTTTTTTTCCAGAGTATTTTTACAAGATGCAAAGAGACTTGTTGGACTGGGATAGGTGACAAAGGAGAGGTAGGTTTATGGGCAGGGAACAGCAGCTTTCAGAAAAAACAAAAACCAAAAGCAACCAAAGCTAAACACACATTCTCTCTCTCTTCCCCTGTCCTCTCTCCCACTCCTTCCCTTCCTCTCCACCCTCTGGACACAGTAAAGATGAAAAGTTGGGGGGGCAGAGGTTCACACAGTGTGGTATACATTAGACAACTGAACTTAAGAGTCAAGTATGTATTGGCTAGTTAATGTCTCTAAATTACTTAATCACCCTTGGTCTGCTTGCTCATGTATAAACTGGGTATGAACGATGATCAAAATAGAGGATTACAAACTACATGAAACACCATGATAGTAAAACGCCTGCACAAAGAGTCCAAGGACCAGTTACAATCCCTTCTGTCCACACTAACCTTAATTTGAAAACATTACATAATACCCCCTTGTATGTATATTCCATATACATATACCCATCCAAATGATGTCACAGCTGGGACTGATAAGGCAGGGGGAGGGTCCCAGCTCTGTAGTGCTTTTTAATG
This sequence comes from Panthera uncia, assembly GCF_023721935.1. Lineage (NCBI taxonomy): Eukaryota > Metazoa > Chordata > Mammalia > Carnivora > Felidae > Panthera > Panthera uncia. The sequence continues at coordinate 150,363,053 of NC_064816.1, forward strand.
TCATCAACTGCATCTGTGGTTAGTGTAGGGCTTTTCTTTTCTCTTTCCCCTCCCTAGACTCTACTGCCAGTGCTATACCGCTGCGGAATCGGACCCTGTCAGTGCTCTCTTGCCGTTTCTTCTAGCTAGCCTTCAGCATTTCCCACAGTCCCATGCCTGCGTCCATTTACCTGTAGATGATGGGATAGGGGATAAGGAATATTATTAGTTACAAAGTATCCGTTTTTATTTACCAATAAAGACTGCTTTTGGTCAGAAACAGTAGCTTCTGAAATCACTGGTATCTAGGAGTCCCAACCATACGAGTCAACCAGCAGGTGTTAAAAAAGAAAAAGGAGAATACCAGTATGCACCACATGTAGAAGGGGTTAGTACTATTTCATGAAACTGGTTTCAGTTTCATTTGTATGCCTGTGAGTGTAGTGGTCGTGAAGTCAAATTTACTTCCAACAGTGGGTCACACACAATCAAAAAAGTTTGAAAGCCACTGGGATAAGGGCCAAGGAATAGACAGGAGGCTGAAAGGCCTAGTCCGTCCACCAACTATTTTTCTATTCTGTGCTATTTCTTCCTGCATCTTGCTGCTTTATCATCCCGGACCCTAGGTCAGTTACCCGGCCTGGACACTATCTTCTGCCACCTGAAGATCCCAGGCCTTTCTCCTCCCACCCCACGGCCACCCATCAGGTTCTTGTGAATGAGTTCTACAGCTCCTCCCTGGAGGATCACGAAGAAGTTATTTCCATTCACTACCAGGCACTCTTCATTCCAGGACTCCCCTCGGGGAGTTAGGGTCAGAAATATCTGGGTTTCCTAAAACCCCAGAACCAGGAATAGGCACTCCTTCCTTCAATGCTGAGAGCTGATGAGCTCCGGCTTGAGGCCCCGCAGCAACCACCTGAGGCTTTCCCAGAGAGTGTATTTACTCACTTTTGAACCCCCACGAAGTCTTTCACCACTCACTTGGACACTTCCTTCCTGGTTAATTAGGCTCAAGATTATTTTAGATAACCCTTTAATTCTCCATACAAACCATCAAGAGTCTACCTGAGGAGGCTTCTCCTTTAATCCGCCTCCAGTTTAATCCCTCAGTCCTATCCCTTAATGCTCCCGGCACTAATTCCTCAAAATGATGCTGCCAGAGCAAGTGAACTTGGCCGCTTGGAAAGTTACCGTGCCGGGAGTGACGGGGAGCGAGGGCGGGGAAGCAGAAAACCTGGAAGTTCAGTACAATCTGTTTCAGGAGTTCACCTGAGGGGCATTTCTCCTCTTGATGGGGAAAAAAATTAAAAAAAAAAACAAAAAACACCTTTCAGCAGAGCCAGAAAACAAAAGGCAGCGCGCCGCGGCCGCCGACGGGATCCTGCAGCACTGGAGAAGTGCAAACAGAGCTGTGGGGACCCGGGCGCGGACCGCGGATCTGCCGGGAGGCCGCGCGGGACGGGAAGGAGAAGGGGGTCGGGGGGGCTCCGCGAACAAAGCCCCGCGTCCCGCGCCCGGACCTAGCGGGGGCACTCTGGCCGCTCCGAGCGAGCGGGGCGGCGGGGTGGGGGGTGCAGGTGTGTGGGTGAGGGTGCGCGCGCAGCGAGCCCCTCCCCCGCCGCCCCCAAAGCCCCGGGGTGCGCGACCCTCTCCCGGCCCCCGGAGCGGCGGCTCTCACCCGAGCGGGGGTCGAAGGTGACCACGAACACGGCCACCACCTGGTCCTCCTCCACGTCGCCCAGCTCCAGGCGCCCGGGCTGCAGCAGCACCTCGGAGGCGCCCAGCTCCTCGGGCCCCCGCCTCCTGGCCGGCTCCGCGGCCGGCCGGCCGCCCCCGCCGCTGCCCCAGCCCCGGCCTCCGGCCTGCGGCTCCGGGGCCTGCGGCGGGGAGACGGCGGGGCCCTCGGCCCAGCGCAGCAGCGGCGCCGCGTCTCCCCGCTCCACCATGGCGAAGCGAGGAGGAGCCGCGGGCGGCGAGGGGCGGGCGCAGGGGCGGGCTGCGGGAACTCCCCTCGCCGGGCCGGGCCGGGCCGCCGCACCGCCCGACGCCGCACCACCACGACGGAGCGGGGAGACGCGGCGCCGCTGCTGCGCTGGGCCGAGGGCCCCG